>NC_138207.1:68069276-68311776 GCF_964194415.1 Vipera berus
TTTGGCACTGCCTTTCTTTGGAATTGGAATGTAAACTGATCTTTTCCAATCCTGTGGCCACTGTTGAGTTTTCCAAATTTGCTGGCAAATTAAGTGTAGCACTTTTACTGCATCGTCTTTTAAGATTTTGAATAGCTCAGCTGGAATACTGTCACCTCCACTTGCTTTGTTGTTGCTCAGCTTTTCTAAGGCCCACTTCACTTCACATTCTAGGATGTCTGGCTCGAGGTCAGTGACCACCTCATTGTGATTATCTGGGATGTTAAGCTCATTCTTGTATAGTTCTTCTGTGTAATTTTGCCACCTCTTCTTAATCTCTTCTGCCTCTGTTAGGTCCCTACCATTTTGGTCCTTTATCATGCCCATTTTTGCATTAAACGTTCCCTTCATCTCTCCAATTTTCTTGAAAAGATCTCTGGTCCTCCCTATTCTATTGTTTTCTTCTATTTCTTTGCACTGTTCATTTAAGAAGGCATTCTTATCTCTTCTAGCTATTATCTGGAATTCTGCATTCAATTGGGCATATCTATGTTTTTCTCCCTTGCCTTTCGCTTCCCTCCTTCCCTCAGCTATTTGCAAAGCTTCCTCAGACAGCCATTTTGCTTTCTTGCATTTCTTTTTCTTTGGGATGGTTTTGGTTGCTACCTGTTGTACAATGTCGCGAACCTCTGTCCATAGTTCTTCAGGCACTCTGTCTATCAGATCTAATTCCTTAAATCTATTTGTCACCTCTACTGTATATTCAACAGGGATATGATTTAATTCATACCTGAGTGGCCTAGTGCTTTTCCCTACTTTCTTCAGTTTAAGCCTAAACTTTGCAAGGAGAAGCACATGGTCTGAGCCACAGTCAGCTCCTGGTCTTGTTTTTACTGACTGTATAGAGCTTCTCCATCGTTGGCTGCAGAGCATATAGTCAATCTGATTTCTGTGTTGACCGTCTGGTGATGTCCATGTGTAGAGCCGTCTTTTGGGTTGTTGGGAAAGAGTGTTTGCTATGACCATCGTATTCTCTTGACAAAATTCTATCAGCCTGTGCCCTGCTTCATTTTGTACTCCAAGGCCAAACTTGCCTGTTATTCCAGTTATCTTTTGGCTTCCTACTTTAGCATTCCAATCCCCCATGATGATAAGGACATCATTTTTTGGTGTTAGTTCTATAAGGTGCTGTAGGGCTTCATAGAACTGGTCAATTTCATCCTCTTCAGCACTGGTGGTTGGGGCATAGACTTGGACTACTGTGATATTGAATGGTTTGCCTTGGATTCGAACTGAGATCATTCTGTCATTTTGAGGACTGTATCCCAGTATTGCTTTTCCTACTCTTTTATTGACTATGAAGGCTACTCCATTTCTTCTGAGGGATTCTTGCCCGCAGTAGTATACTTGATGGTCATCTGAATTAAATTCACCCATTCCTGTCCATTTTAGTTCGCTGATACCTAAGATGTCGATGTTCAGTCTTGTCATCTCTTGTTTGACCACGTCCAGCTTTCCTTGGTTCATGGATCTTACATTCCAGGTTCCTATGGAGAAAAAATCTTTACAGCATCGGACTTTCCTTTCACCACCAGACACATCCACAGCTGAGCGTCCTTTCGGCTTTGGCCCAGTCGCTTCATTCTTTCTGGCGCTACTAGTACTAGCCCTCTGCTCTTCCCCAGTAGCATATTGGACGCCTTCCGACCTGAGGGGCTCATCTTCCAGCGTCATATCGTTTTGCCTTTTGGTACTGTCCATAGGGTTTTCATGGCAAAGATACTGGAGTGGGTTGCCATTTCCTTCTCCAGTGGATCACGTTTTGTCAGAACTCTCGGCTATGACCTGTCCGTCTTGGGTGGCCCTGCACGGCATAGCTCATAGCTTCATTGAATTACGCAAGCCCCTTCGCCATGACAAGGCAGTAATCCATGAAGGGGTATCTACTGCATAAGAATAGACAAATAGGGCAGACAACATGTACCTACTCTAGAAAACACCCTTAGAGGAGATGAACAACCATTTGACAAAATTAATTCCAAAAATAAAAGAATCCACAGAGTACGTTGGAAAATAAAAGACATTTGACATGAAAGTGGTAGCTATTAACAAAGTGATTGGATTACTCCATAGGTCAATCCATTTTGATTAGAAATTCCTAAAGTTAATTGCTGAATGTAAAATCTGTCTATGATTATATTTTCTTATCTGTCATAGCAGAATTGATCTGTGTATTGATTGAGTTATTTATACTCAACATTTTAGCTACTTAAGGCTGGTATAATCTCCATTTACCTGAAATGGAAGGAGAGGTCTAAAATGAAAGCGAAGAAGAAATATTTTTGAACCAAGTTTCTCTGGTGCTTGGGGAACTGGCCCTTTCAAAGTTCTGTGCACAGCAAGTAGATTTTTAGAAAGAGTCTACAGCTCAATTTTTCCAAGGAATTGTCTGGATACATAAACTCTAAAGGTGATAGAAATATCAACTTCTCAGACTGTCTACGCTAAATGCATCAAGAGTCCAAGTCACAATGCCCATCATACTGTATAGAACTAGAGATACTATAAAAGTTCACAAGTTTCATTGGCAGTAAAACAACAGTCACAAAGTCACAAAGCGAACTGTACCATGTCCACTGGTGTTCATTTAAAAAGGTAAAGGTAAAGGTTCCCCCGCACATGCGTGCTAGTCGTTTCCGACTCTAGGGGCCGGTGCTCATCTCCGTTTCAAAGCCGAAGAGCCAGCGTTTGTCCGAGGACAACTCCGTGGTCATGTGGCCGGCATGACTAGACGCCAAAGGCGCACGGAACGCTGTTACCTTCCCACCGGAGTGGTCCCTATTTTTCTACTTGCATTTTTACGTGCTTTCGAACTGCTAGGTTGGCAGAAGCTGGGACGAGTAACAGGCGCTCACTCTGTTACGCAGCACTCGGGATTCGACCCGCCAAACTGCCGACCTTCTGATCGACAAGCTCAGCGTCCTAACCCTGTCAAAAACATGTAGGGTATATTTGGGGAGATATATTTTTATAAAAAGTAGATCAGGATAGCTATCTTTTTTTTTAAAGCAGAAGACTGCATTTAAGTTTTCGTTTCTGTGTTTGAGAAGCTTATTTGTATTAAGAAGCATATCTGCTTTATATGAAATTATGAGTAACAACAAATCAGGATGTGTTTTTTTTCTCTAGCATTTAGAAAGAGCCTTAAGTAACACCAGCTGCCTGCAATTAGTGCAGGTTCACATCCCACCAGGCTCAAGGTTGACTCAGCCTTCCATCCTTCCGAGGTAGGTAAAATGAGGACCCAGATTGTTGGGGGCAATAAGCTGACTTTGTAATAATGCCGCTGCTTGGGGGGGGCGAAAGCCCTAATAAGCAGGCATATACATAGAATGAAGGCTATTGCTAAGCACATTGATTTGTGCTTAGATTGTAAGCCGCCCTGAGTCTTCGGAGAAGGGCGGGATATAAATGGGATTAAAAAAAAATTAATAATCAATAGAAAGGATTACTTAATGAAAACCTTCAAGCTACAGTATTGTTATTTGTGTTCTTTTGAAAATATTTGAATTGAATTCAGTGACTAAAAAGCATATTTTGTGCACATAAAAGATGTATCTATATACTGCAATTATTAAAAAATATTCAACATACAAGATTTAAAAAAAATTATTTCCATCCATTTCAACATTTGGTGCATGTTGGAACTCTGGATTGGCTCAGACTGTCTAGCCATTTTATTCAATTATATTTATCAAATAAAATCTGCTTGTCAAATCAGCTTAATGATAACTGAATTTATTTGATTCTGATCAAGGATTACTCATATTTCATATGTGCACATATATATGCATGCAAACTAGACAAATGATGCCACATATAAAATTAAGGATATTTTTGAAAAGGAAATCAATTCTAAAGCACTTATAAAAATGAATCATTATGTGGGAAAGCAATTTCTTTTCATGGTCACATTAATAGAACACAGATTTTGTAAAATAAATTATTGTTCTGGTCATTTGTGGCAGTTGAACGAATCCAGCTGAAATTACAAGTCTTGTCTTGGGGCAAATTCAACAAAACATTCCTTTGTAGAAATAATTTGGAAAAGACTCCATGAAGAGCAAAATTGCATTAGTCGTAAAAAGAAATCTATATTCATTTTAAAAGCGGTGTAAAGGATATAATACTAAATTGTATTTGGTTGTTCACTGATGTTTTCTGCGTATTCCATCCATAGGGTTTTTATTTGTTCCAGTATAATTCTCTGTATTCTTCTAAAAAGGCTTTCTCCTTCACTACCAAGTAAAATACAGACATGCATAGCTATTGACAAAGAGTTATATTAGTCTTGGTTTTCAGTCAAAAAATCAGTTTACACAAAGGATAGCTTGTTGCTGAAGTCCTGTATTGATCCAGAAGTAGCACAGCATCATGTTAAGCAAAGGCTAGAATCATGTACATTACCTAAAGGATTGTTTTCTTCAGAATTTTGCAATAGGTTATTTTTATAATGACAAGGTGGAAAGCAACAAAGAATGATAGGGCACGCAATTTAGGCGTCCTCCTGGACTCACGACTCAGTTTTGAAGATCATATTGGAGTCGTGGCCAGGGGGGCATTTGCCCAGGTTCGCCTGGTGAGCCAGTTGCACCCCTATCTGGACCGAAATGCCCTACATACGGTCACTCATGCACTCGTAACCTCCCAGATAGATTACTGCAATGGTCTCTACATGGGGCTGCCCTTGAAGACCACCCGGAGGCTCCAGCTGGTGCAGAATTCGGCCACACGGGTAGTGATGGGAGCAACCCGATACTCCCATATTACACCCCTCCTGCGTGAGCTGCATTGGTTACCGGTTGTCTTCCGGGTGAGATTTAAGGTGCTGGTACTTACCTTTAAAGCCCTACATGGCCTAGGCCCGGGATATTTGCAGGACCGTCTGCTGCAGGGAACAACTTCCCATCGCCCAGTGTGCTCACACAGAGAGGGCCTCCTCAGGGTGCCATCAGCTAGACAATGTCGGCTGGTGACCCCCAGGGGGAAGGCCTTCTCTGTGGGAGTGCCAGCCCTGTGGAACCAACTCCCCCTTGAGCTCCAGATGGCCCCGGATCTCCGGTCCTTTCGCCGCGGCCTTAAAACTTTCCTTTTTCATCAGGCTGACCTGGACTGACGACAGGGTTTTTAAAAATATTTTTTAATTTTTAATTGTTTAGTTTAACTTATTTATTGGGGCTGTTTATTTAATTTCTTTTAACTTTTGTATTGTTGTTTTTATTGTTGTTAGCCGCCCTGAGTCCTTCGGGAGATAGGGCGGCATATAAGTCCCAAAAATAAATAAATAAATAAATAAACAAAGAAGAGTTTGTATGATGAAAGGTAATCAAGGGTACAGTGGGATGAAATGAACTTCATTGAACATGTGAGCTTGCACCAAATGGTTCAAGGAATCCAGAGTGAAAATATCCACAAAAGATTGCTATCCACCCTTAGCTGGAATGTTTGTTGCAATGGAGAGAGACACCATTCCCTCCTTCTTATTTTTAAAATTGTTTAAAGAGGTTAGGGGAAAAAATGAACAAGTCATTTTATATTATGACAAGGTGAAATTATACCAGCACTGTGTTAGCAG
Source organism: Vipera berus (assembly GCF_964194415.1). NCBI lineage: Eukaryota > Metazoa > Chordata > Lepidosauria > Squamata > Viperidae > Vipera > Vipera berus. The sequence continues at coordinate 68,074,891 of NC_138207.1, forward strand.
TTACTGAGGCCACTGCAGTGTTTGAAGAGCATACGTGTTGCACATTCATCTATATGTGTTCATGTGCTGAGTGATTGTTTTTAAAAAATGCTGGTCTGTTGGAGATTTTGCTTGACAATTTTTTTTATAGATATAAGGATATAATACCCACAAGTTACCTGTTACACCAAAATTCCTGTGGATAAATAATCAGCATGTAATCTCTGAAACTACGGTACGTTTCAGTTTTCTTTCTTCATTTCCAGAATTTAGGAATAAGAGGATAAATTAGCAATTTTAGCTGAAAAGAATAATCAATATTTATTTTTAACTAAAAATACATAGAATGGAATGAAATGCTATGAGGAATCCCAATTAGGGGTTTCTGTTATAAAGTAGTTGTCTTACATGATTATCAAAAACATTCGGAGAAGATTTTGGAGGTAGGATGAAAAATTTAATCCTTTTGCTGACTTTTCCTAATCTCCACCATGTTCCCAAAGGATGGGGAACTTGTAACTCTATTTACTCCTTTTGTGTCCACTTTTTGTCAAGAAGCTATACAGGGCAACATAGAATTTTCTCCCTATTGGGGTTTGAGAAATAATGATCAACTCCAAATCATCCAGTTTATTATTATTATTTAGCTTATGATGAGAACATGACAGAAAAGAAGTAAACATATACACACAGTCCACATAATTATATACAAAACGCCTACAGGGGCATGACAATGGCCTCCTTAATGGATGTATAATTCAGCTATCCAGGGAGCAATAGTTGCCCATGTCTATAGCATTTCTTAAGCTACACGTGCTCCTTGGGCAGTGCTAAATGGGTGACAAGGCAGCTGTACTGCCTTCTTGGGCCTCATGGCCATAACAGGTGCATAAAATTGAATCACCCAATGAGCTTCCCTGACTAAGAATGTGTTGGCATAGGACTGGGATATCTGAGAGGCTGCTTATCTCCAACCATTTCTATCCATCTGGTACATCCTGGCAGAGAAGCACACTCTAGGTTCCATCTATTAAATGTTTTCATATTTCAGGATCAAGGAAGCGTGCCTTTTCTCTCATGGCCCCCCATCCTCTGGAACAGCATCCTTCCAGTGACAAGTACTGCTCCTTCTCTTCTAGAGGTTTGGAAAATTCTTTCAACCTGGCTTTGGTCCCACACGTAATGTATTGTTGGAGCGTAGTGGATGCTGTTTTGGTTTGCCTGGTTTGTGTCATTTTTAGATCATTTTAGTCCAGCCTGCCTATATATAGTTTTAAGGTTTATTTGTTGTTATGGACTAAGGGTGGGGAAGCTGTTGTGTACCATCCATAGTCTATCGGAGTTGGCCAACTATAATAAAACCTAACTAACCAACATTTTTGGATCTCTGCGATCCTATTCCTGCACCTGTTGTTCTGTACCAGCCTGCTACCGGCCCTGCAGAAAAGGCAGGGACAACCCCTTTTACAAGAAGGCAAGAGGCTGGAATTACGCCTGCCAAATTTATTGCTACAAAAACAAATAGAAAAAGACACAAACCAAGAAACAGGAGCTTTTCAAGCGGTTGCCTTCAGCAAACCAGCCCTCCCACGCATTCCCCCTTAAATACAGTTCAGGGTGTGGCTTCTCTCTGCCTCCTTCCGAGGAGCCCCATTGCCTTCCTCTGTTTACTCCTGATTGACTGCCTCCTGCGTCGGGCGTCCTTGAACAGGGCCAGCTGTGGGTCATCTTCATCCACGCTGTCAGGCTCACACAGCTGGGTCTGCGTCGTGACCAGATGAGAGGGGCCTGGCTGGGGGCTCTCATCAAGCTGTCCAACCCCCTCAGCAAGCTCTTCAACACCCTCCTCCTCCTCCTCCTCTGAATCGTCCAACCCAACTGCCGAACCCACAGGTTGACCCTGAATCACAACACCTGTCCCTCACACTTAACTTACTCTCAATTATTTACTCTATAGCCTCCCCACCAATAGCTACTGTACTTAACCGTAGGATGACTTGGGATTGTAATGCAGCAAGAACTGGAGGGCAAAAGCTGCTCCATATCTGCATATTTTTGCCAGAAAGCTCCTAATCGGCATAGTAAAAAAGAAAAGAAATGTAAGTGAATAGGGGATACTGTGAAAGAAAACAATCCTGTGTTAAATTATTTTTCAGCAAAATTCCCTCTATACCAGCAGTTATACTGTCAGAATATGTATAGATGTGGCCAATGCACTATCTGAAAACGGTTCCCTACTATGAGATTAGTTTAATGTTTTATCTTGAACACAATTTCTTCTGGCATTTATAATGATTACCATGTACAGTATAAAGGGTTATTGTTAACAGGTCACCTAAAGTGATTTTTCTCATTTTAATCCTTCCTTTTTCCTTCACATTTAATAGTTAATGAATCATAATACCCCAATTTCATGTTCCTCTATATAAAATATGGGAAGTGTCAGGGATTCTTTTCTTTTTCTTTAAAAAGGGTATTTTTCGCAACTGCAAAAAGAACTTCTGCAAACCACTTCCATGTCAATTATTTTCTAATGTCCATATTATTTTATGTACTACATCTGAATTCAGTTCTTATTCCAAGGAGCCCAGAGCTGTATATACAAGAATCATATTCACTCAATAGCACTGGGGTGGGGGGTGGGGCAGTAATGTCAACTGAAACATCTTTCTCTAGAAGTTGAGCAGGGATTAAAAAATATTTTTTCCTTGCCTTTACAGAGTTATCACATCATTCTTCATAGAAGAAAAGATATATTTTTGTTCATATTTGCACATCCAAGTAGAGAATTATGGTAACATCTATGAAAAATGTTGTCCCTGAAAACACTGCTGAGACTGTAAATATATACACTGAAAAAGCCTACTTGGCCTTCTGTTGAATTGACATGTAGAAGTCATGTCCTATAATGTTTATGATTGACAAAGATGTAGAAAGCAGAAGGAAGGACCTTGAAAAATAGGAGGAGCTGCTGCTAAGGCACTGATTAGACAAGTAGTTTGAGACCACACCAAGAAATTCATTTTTATTAAATTTATTAAATTTACACGCCACCCATTTCACTGTTACAGTGACTCTCAGATCTGTAAGATTTTATAACTATTGTTGTTCCAGTAGAAGTAATTTTAGACCTATAAGGTATTGGTTTCTTAGACTGGTCTACTTTATACAGCTGAAAATAGGTATGTATTCTATATGTGTGCATTCGATACAGAAGTTGGCAAAACCATATGTCAGAATCCATTTATATCACATTCATAAATGTATGTTTAAAATATTGTGCCTCCCCCTGGATTCTGCCATCTTCCGAGGGGGAAGAAGAAGAGATGTATTCAGCCTGCCTATAGGCTATCTTCAAAGACCAAGGAAAACCTTTTGAACTGGGGACAACAAGGGGGAGGGTTAGGGAAGAAGGGATCTGGTCTGTATCTCCATTTGAAACTGAAAGGAAGAAAGCAATAGCAATAAAAAGCATGAGAAGATTACCCTTTCCCACAGAAGGGCCTGACACCTAAGTTTAATTAATGTGAGTCTGACCAAATGGGGTTGAAGGGAGGGGGTTGAAACGGGAATCCTTTATATAGTATCAAAATGTAACACAATGCCAGATCCTGTCTTGTATTCCCACAATCGACTACATCTTAGTAAAATCTCCTTTTTGGACAAGCCTGGTTCCAAGAGTTCTTTATTTCCTAAGATGTGAATTGGGGTGGGTCCTGACAGTAGACAGGATCTGTCAGGCATACCCGTGTGCTGTTATATTGGGATACATATAATATAATATAATATTATAATAATATAATAATATAATATAATAAGGATGTTATCATGGCATACATCCTGTCAGGACCCACCCCAATTCACATCTTAGGAAATAAAGAACTCTTGGAACCAGGCTTGTCCAAAAAGGAGATTTTACTGACACCATATAGATTAAATAAAATGAACTGAAACCATAATTTAGAATGTAATCTTATGAACACTAATATAGCAGTCACTGAACTCATTGTTGATTTGAACTATTTTTCTTCTTCCAAGTTTCTAGAAACTAACACATTTCACTGAATACTCCCCCTAGCCTAGCCCTTTTGATCTGGAAAATCTCAATCTTTTTTTTCCTGCCCAAGATGGCGGCGGCCACAGTTTGAGCTTTGGGCGCTCCACAAGGGCTCTAAATGGGTCAGTTTAGGGAGGCCCAGCCGCGGCACAGTATGATGGGGCGACTCCGGGGGTTGGGGGATGCAGAAACGGCTGCTGGGTGCTGTTCTCGGTGGCGCTGAGCCCCCCCCCTCCGGATAGCGGCGCTTCGGATGTCGCCGGCCTGCCGGCCTGCCGAGCAATGCTGGAATGCTGCGAAATGCTGCGGGCGTCCTTTGCTTGCCTTTCTTTTCCTGTCCGTTCGTCGTGGATACCCTCTGCTCATTCGGAGGGGCGGCGGCGACGATCCCACCGGCTGGAGATTCGATCAGGAGTCAGGGTTGCTATCAGCTGGCAGGCGCCATCCTCGGCGGCGCGGAGCCTCCCTCTCCTCCCGGATGGCGGCAGTGGATTGTGGGCCTGGACATCGGCCTCGGCGGACGTGTTGGTGAATGCCCGGATACTAGATTGCTGCCAGGAATGCCTTTCTCCGCCGCTGGAATATCGTTTGGATTGGCGGGCGGACGCTTGGGGGGAGAATGTTTTTGCCCTCCCCCCCTAGACTGGCGGCAGTGGCTGGCGACCCGAAGATCGGCAGAGGCCTGGCTTGCTTTCTGTGCTGGCAGGCAGGTACTATGGCTATCTCCATGCCCGGCTGGAATCAACACCTCCCCATTGACAGACCAGTTTGGCCTAGGACTTGACCGTGGTGGGAGGACGGTCTTGGACTGGTCATTGACCACCTCACTGGTGTGAGAGACCAGTTGGGGTGGGCTTGACCCAGGACTCCCTCTTCTCTCCACCCCAGATTGGACTCCTCAGCCGGAGTGAGAGGACGGATGGGGCTTCCTTTTGATTGCCATCTCAGGTGAGAGCTGAGATGGTCTAGTGGATCGAGAGACATGCCTACTGGATTTAATATTTCATCTGTATAACAATACTCCATCGAACTACCCTTTGGACATATCTGTAACATCTGCCCTATGTGGACATTTTAGTGCTGCATGGTTTGTTTCCATTATTCCGAAGCTGATCTGTATGCCCTCAGGGGGGTTTCTCCCTCCTGGGCACAGCCTACCGCCTGTTTCCACACTCCCCTTAATGACGAGCCCAATTATTGGGACTCCAAGAGGTGGCTGGGCTTAGATAGGGGCCTCGAGTTGAGATGCGCTAAGAGGCCCCTGATACATTTTTAGCTGGTTATTTTAAAAGGTTAGGGAGGGGGAGGGGTAGGAGGGTGGGGAGGGAATCTTTAACCGGCAATCAGTCTGGGCCTGTTAGGGGTCCTGACGGGACGGGCTTGGGGGAGTTGGCTGCTGGTTCTGTGAATGTTGGGGTGGGGCTTCAAATCCCCACGACGATAGGGAATGGCAGCAGGTGGTTGCACGGAGGGCCATATCAACATCTGGGATCACGCCCCCGCTGTCTCTGAGCGGTGGCGTGCTCCGACCCTCCGGTTAGCACCCTTTTACCCGGGGATGAGGGTGATCAGGTCCCTGAGCTCAGGCTGGTTTATTTTAACGCCAGATCTGTCGTTAACAAGGCTCCCCTCATTCATGATTTGATCGAGGAGGAATGTGCGGATCTGGTGTGCATTACGGAGACTTGGCTGGGCTCGGAGGGAGGGGTGCCTCTGACCGAGTTATGCCCTCCAGGTTTCCGGGTGCTACACCAGCCACGGGCTCAGGGCAGGGGTGGTGGGGTGGCGGTGGTTGTCCGGGAGACTTTATGCCCGCGGGAGGCCACCATTGTCCAGATGGCTGGGAGTGAATCCCTCCTCTTGAGATGTGGTCCTCGGGCTCAGTTGGGCTTGTTGCTCACATACCTGGCGCCCAGCTGTGTGGCAACAGCCCTGCCCGAGCTGCTCGACACTCTCTCAGGGTTGGCGGTGGAGTTCCCCAGGCTTATGGTTCTGGGTGACTTCAACCTGCTTTCACTGGGAGGGTCATCTGAGTTATCCCGGGAGTTCATGGCCTCCATGATGGCCATGGGCCTGACCCAAGTTATTGAGGGCCCGACTCATGTGGGGGATCATACTCTCGACCTGGTGTTCCTATCTGGACAATGGCTGGATGATCTGGGAGGGGGTTCACCAACCATTGCTCCCCTGTCATGGTCAGATCATTACCTCCTGTGGCTGGTCTTCCGTTATGCCACCGACTGCCGCTGGGCTGCGGAACCGACCAGGTGGTTCCGCCCCAGGCGCCTAATGGACCCGGAACGGTTCCAGAGGGCGCTTGGGCCTATACCCATCACCCTTACACACAGCCCAGTCGATGTCCTGGTGGATGCCTGGGAAAGGGCGGTCGCCAGGGCACTTGACTGTGTTGTACCCTTGCGACCTCTGACCCGGCGCAGATCCCGCTGGGCTCCATGGTTCTCTGCGGAGCTCCGGGAGATGAAGCGTCAGAGACGGGGTCTAGAGAGCGGTTGGAGGTCCAGCCGATCCAAATCCGACCGATTGCAGTTAGGAACCTTTATAAGGTCTTATCTTGCGGCGATAAGGACGGCGAAGTCTAATTACTTCGCTGCCCTCATCGCGTCTGCAGATAATCGCCCGGCCACCCTGTTTAGGGTAACTCGCTCCCTCCTTAATCAGGAGGTGAGGGAGGATCCCTTACGGGGACGAGCCGAGGAGTTTAGTCATCATCTGGCAGACAAAATCACTCAGATCCGGACCGGTCTGGACTCTGACTGGGCAGAGTCTGATGTGGAGGAATCTGACGGTCTTGAGCATGTTATCTGGACTGAGTTCGATCCTGTTTCCCCTGATGATGTGGACAGGATCATGGGGAGGCTGAGCACCACCACCTGTTTGTTGGATCCGTGCTCCTCCTGGCTAGCTTATGCGGCCCGGGAGGGGACACGAGGCTGGTTCCACGCAGTAATAACTGCTTCTTTGAAGGAGGGTGTCTTCCCTGCCACCTTGAAGGAGGCGGTGGTGAGACCCCTCCTCAAGAAGCCTGCCCTGGACCCGGCTGTTTTAAATAACTATCGTCCGGTCTCCAACCTTTGCTTTTTGGCGAAGGTTGTTGAGAGTGTGGTGGCGCATCAGCTTCCTCTGTTCCTGGAGGAAATTGATTATCTGGACCCGTACCAATCGGGTTTCAGGCCCGGATACAGCACGGAGACGGCATTGGTCGCGCTGGTGAATGATCTCTGGAGGGCTCGGGACAGGGGTTGCTCCTCTGTCCTGGTCCTATTAGATCTCTCAGCGGCTTTTGATACCATCGACCATGGTATCCTACTGCGGCGTCTCAGGGGGTTGGGAGTGGGAGGCACCGTTTTACGGTGGTTCTCCTCCTATCTCCTGGGCCATTCACAGTCGGTGTTGACGGGAGGGCAGAGATCCGCCCCGAGGCCTCTCATTTGTGGAGTCCCTCAGGGGTCGGTTCTCTCGCCCCTCCTGTTCAACATCTATATGAAGCCGCTGGGTGAGATCATTCGTGGTTTCGGGGTGGGGTATCATCAGTACGCTGATGATACCCAACTTTTTCTTTCCACCCCGAACCAACCCAGTGATGCCCTCGCCGTGATGTCCCGTTGCCTGGAGGCGGTCCAGGTCTGGATGGGGAGAAACAGGCTTCGTCTCAATCCCGCCAAGACTGAGTGGCTGTGCATATCGGCATCTCGGGTCAACCAGACTATTCCATCTCTAACGATGGGGGGTGAGGTGTTACCCCCCGTTGATAGGGCTTGCAACTTGGGCGTCCTGCTGGATTCACGACTCAATTTTGAAGACCATATAGGAGCCGTGACCAGGGGGGCTTTTGCCCAGGTTCGCCTGGTGCGCCAGTTGCAACCCTATCTGGACCGAGATGCCCTACGCACAGTCACTCATGCGCTCGTGACCTCCCGTTTAGACTACTGCAACGCTCTCTACATGGGGCTGCCCTTGAGGACCACTCGGAGGCTTCAGCTGGTGCAGAATGTGGCCGCGCGAGTTGTGATGGGGGTTTCCTGATACTACCATGTAACACCTCTACTCCGCGAGCTGCATTGGCTTCCGGTTGCCCTCCGGGTGAGATTCAAGGTGCTGGTGATGACCTATAAAGCCCTAAATGGGTTGGGTCCGGGATATCTGAGGGAACACCTGCTGCCGGCATCAAGTTCCCTTCGTCCAGTGCGCTCCCACAGGGAGGGTCTTCTCAGGGTGCAACCGGTAAGAGATTGCCAGCGGACGACACCCAGGGATAGGGCCTTCTCAGTGGGGGCGCCTGCCCTTTGGAACCAGCTGCCAGTGGAGCTGAGGACTGCTCCTGACCTCTGTTCATTCCGCCGGGACCTGAAGACCTGGCTCTTCGAGCTCTCTGGCCCAGGCTGAGGATTAATCTTAATTTTAACTGGGGTTTTATTTATGCAGGGACAAATATAATTTTTTTTAAATTCGTTTTTAACTTTTGTATCTTGGTTTTTTAATCACCCTGTAAACCGCCCTGAGTCCTTCGGGAAAGGGCGGTATATAAATGTAATAAAATAAATGAAATAAATAAATAATAAATCTCAGAAGAAACACAAGGGGAACCTAATGAGGATTAAGCAAGGAGCTAATTGGGATGAATTCAATATTGTTAATGTTTTCAGCCTTATGGCATTTTAACCACCTATCTGTCCCTTTTCAGCAACCTTCCCAGCATAACCTACTTTCTGTCCACCCTCTGCAGCTACCCCCTGCTTCCTTTTATAGTGACCTTCCCAGCATGGCTGACTTCCTGTTCACTCTCTGCAGCTGTGCCCCACTTCCTTTTACAGAGTGTCGAGCACAAACATGAGTACAGAGGCAACATTTTTCCATCCAAATGTGTTAAGTACCAAATTCAATGAGTTTTGAAGCAGTCAAGTATTGAGGTACCACTGTAACCAGTCACCTTACTCTCTTCCTTCAACACTGCAGGATTACCACATCTGGACTTCATGGATCAAGATGACTTTCAATACCATTTTTTGCACTTTTCTGCTACCATACTGTATAATGATTGCCTAACTTTGTGCTGCTCAGCTGTACTTACATTGTTCTGTTCAGCGTAGTGCAAAAAGAAGCAGAAGAGCAGTTATTTTATCCCAGACTAAAATGTGACATATTGCAAACCTATGTGATAAGTGAGAGGTGAATTGACCACATACGATCATTTGGGATTATTCTGTTATGAATGGATCATTTATATACATCCATATCCAACATTTATTTTATCTACCAGAATAAAATAACATTAACCATGTTTGAACTTGCTTGGGAGTGTCCCACTGTATCTGAGTGAAAATTAAACATGTAGAATTTAATTATTGATTTCACCTTTCTGAAAAGGTTGATGGCATTTAAATTGGATGCAGATGGGTGAAGTTTCCCAAAAGACATTCCTGAGTCTTAAACAGCTGTAGTCCTTTAAGATACTTAATTTAGCTACTACCATTTCAATAGTATCTATATTTGTATATATTTTTGTTTTTGAGAAATTTATACTTTTTAGGACCTCCACACCAATGCATGCATGAATATCTGTACATATACATATGAAATATATATGCACAATGTCTTCCATTATATCCCCCCACTTCTCCATTTACAATGAGATCAGGGACAAATTATTAATGATACTGTAGGTGAGCTCAAGTGCTCAAGCCTTAAAATTGATGCAAGTGTATTTCCAACTCTCAGCAACCAAGTTCCTCCTTTTATTCTGCTGTCATTTAAACTTAGAGATTCTTAACATCTTAATTGTAGCTTTGGTTTCATTTTTCTGTACCTGTTTTACAATTAATGATATTTTTATTATTTCAATTTTCATTCTTATTAATATTTACACAGACATAAACACACACACACACACACACACACACACACACAAATTTGCAATAGTGGCAAATATCTTTACCTCAAATATAGGATGAGGGTGAAGGTTCCTTCTCCAAGCTCGGAGAACAAACCTTCACCCTCAACACACATAAATATCTACATACGTATGTAGACACATATGACGCACACATTGATACATATTTGTGTGTGTACGTATTTCACAAATTTCTATGCATGTAATTTTTAAAAATTAGAATGAAGTAGAATGAAGACCTTCTATACTTCTGAATTAAACTGTTCTTCTACTGTCCTTGGGTCAATAGGACATTAAAGGTAAAGGTAAAGGTTCCCCCACACATGCATGCTAGTCGTTTCCAACACTAGGGGCTGGTGCTCATCTCCGTTTCAAAGCTGAAGAGCCAGCGCTTGTCCGAGGACGTTTCTGTGGTCATGTGGCTGGCATGACTAGACGCCAAAGGCGCACGGAACGCTGTTACCTTCCCACCGTAGTGGTCCCTATTTTTCTACTTGCATTTTTACGTGCTTTCGAACTGCTAGGTTGGCAGAAGCTGGGACGAGTAACAGGCGCTCACTCTATTATGCGGCACTCGGGATTCAACCCGCCAAACTGCCGACCTTCTGATCGACAAGCTCAGCATCCTAACACACTGAGCCACCGCATCCCTCTATCAATAGGACATTACCCTGACATTAACATTGTCAATCCCCATTTCACATCACCTAAAAAGTAGATACAAGCTGCAACCCAGCAAACATTTAAATCAATCGGCTTAATCATAATTAGCTGCAGCATACTACCTTTTCTTTTAATATGAGGAGAAAACATGGGGAAACTGTAAATCCAATGGAGTAAAAATGTACTCCTACCTCAGAAAGTTGTCCTGTGCTTCAATTGGGATTCAGCAAAAATATTGATCAGCATCTATGAAATTATATGGAGCCATTCTGTAGTTTTCTTGTTTGGTGGATATCAGAAATATAAGCAAAGCTAATATGTTTATTTCTGATTATAAGCTTTTGATATGTATCGATCACAATACAAATATACATAATATCAGTGCTTTTTTTGTAAAAGAAAAAGGTGCCGGAACTCACACATGTCATACAACCCGCCTTGCCTACCCTACAAGCTTCCATCCAAAAAAGGTGCCGGAACTCCGTTCTGAGCGTTCTATGAGAAAAAAAGCCCTGCATAATATCCACAAGAGACCTCTTGGTGGCTGCTTCTATTTTGTGGAATCTTTTGTTCCCTGAAGTGGTTCCAATTCCATTTGTAACATTTTTCAGATCTAATATTGTTTCTTCATCTCCCCTTCCCCCAAAATCGGTTTGGCTGCCTGTATTTCATAGATTTTCAAAATAATTCATAAAGCTTTTTTGGACTGATATTTATAATTTAGATCTTATTCTTCAATGGATATTGTTGTTTAATTTCTTACCCTTATTGTTTGCTTAGAGTAAGTACTTCTTAATAGAAAAGCAGAATAAAAATATTTCAATAAATAAATACCATATCAATATATGACCTCATAGGAAGGCTAACTTGCCTTTATTAGAAATAAATCATTTGATTAGGGGAGATATAGTATATAAGGTTGCATAACCTTACCCTTGAACCAGTTTTTTTTTCTTTTTATGACCCTGAATCCCTTTTATCAGAGTCGGGACAACTGACTGGAGCTGAGCGTTTACTGGCTGGATGCCCTTCCTGATGTCTACTCAGAGTTTGCAGAAGATTTTTTTTTCTTTGCACCCTGATAGAGAAACATCTGTCACTGCCTAGGATTGAACTCTCAACTTTCCAAGTGGAAGGAAGCATTTTCACCTCTAGCCCATCATGCCATTCTTTTTTCTTGATCCAGTTGATTGAATGAAATTGGAAGTCATCATTTCATTTCTCCCTAATACATCTTTGCACACTTTCGCATGATTTCTGTCATTCCTTGATCATTATTTTTGCAGGAATATCAATATTACCACTCTATGCAATGGAAATAAGACTGTGAAGGCACAAGGGTGATTCTTAATGTTCTGGCAAAATAATAGGAAGGAAGCAATTCATTCAAAACTAGCTAATTGATCCTTCCATAATCATTACATTTCTCTCTCTGTGCTGTGGGTTTTTGCCAATATAAATTATAGTTCCCAATTAAAAACAAACAGATAACATCAAGGGTCAGGTTACATAAATAGTTTTAAAAACAGATCTTTTCCACAGCTAAAGAAGAAAAGGACTTAATTAGCTGGCATGGCACTTCCCAGACTGTTATCTTCCATTACATTTAACCCTAGCCAAATGATTGGTCATCTTGTCAAATGTACAGTGATGCTGTATTTCCCTAGATTGTACTCCCAAGTGCTTTGAAAGTTTGTTCTAATACCCTCTAGCATTCCATAAATCCTAATTAGACTCAAGTGCTCAGTTCCATTTTTTTTTATTTACTAACCAACTTTACTTTGGACAGAAACCAGCAGTCCAGTATTCCATCTTTAAAATGTATTAGAGCAGGGCTATCAAACTCACAACCTCACGTGACATGTCGCGATGTATCACGACTTTTCTGCCATTGCCGGCAATGGGGTTGGCATGGTTTTGCTATGATGTATCTGGCCCCCAAGCTGGCAGTTTGACACCCCTGTACTAGAGCTATCTAGTTCTGTGTAGCCACTGTACTACAGTTATAGCCCAGCCAGCTCCTCCAAAACTCAATTTCCTCTTTATAGAATCCTCTCTGATGCAAATGAGACCTTCTTTGTTACTAACTATGTATTTGCTCTTCCTTATCCTATTAGTACTATAAGAAGTTAAATTATTACTTGTCAATAAAGAAAATGTTTAATTTACTTTCCTTTTGGAAAACTATTTTTTCCATCTGGTGGAACCAAGAAGGATCTTCTCCATGGTGGCTTCCTCCTTATGTAACATCATCTGCACAGAAATACCTTGACACTCTTTCAAAAGGCCCTGCAAACCTGGCTTTGCCAATGGGCCTGGGGACCGCATGGTAATATAGAACCCATCAAGTGGTTGCTTTGATTGTTGTCACTGGGGGGGGGGGGGAAGGATTAATTGGGTTTTGTATTGGGGTTTTACTTTGGTAAGCTGCCTGGAGTCACTATGAGTGAGTTGGGCGGCCATATACATTTTCTAAATAAAGAAATATTTCCTTCTTCACAATTGTTATGAGGAAAACTGATCCTTCAAAACTGTTCTTTGTTGCAAAGTAGACATTGCAGAAAGAGATGCTTGTCAGAACAAATAGCTCTTGGTTATTGCATTGGGAATACAATATTGGAAGAAATTGCCTCTAATAAGGGATCTCAGATTGGACTAGGACAGGCAACCTTGGCTCTTTTATGACTCATGGACTTCAACTCCCAAGCTGATTCAGGAATTCTGGGAATTGAAGTCCATGAGTCATAAAAAAGCCAAGGTTGCCTACCCTTGGACTAGGAGGTGAGCAGTCTTCCTTATAGCTGCTTAAAAGAAATAAAGACCTTTTTATTAAGCTGCATTCTTTTTGAGGTTATCTTTGGATGTTTAACTACATTAAAGATTAATGTCCTACTTTTCCCACATGGGATAATGCTTGCTTATGTTTTACTATCAGTCCTTGACATCTGCCTGAGGTAATTTCTTGCTTTTCATAGTTCAACAGTTCCAAATAATCTGTACAAAGAGGGTGGAGACCAGGTTTGCTTCCATGCTTAAAGGTTAAAAAAACAAAAGCAAAACCAGCTTTGGGAAATATTTAAGACAGGTTTGCTTCTTTATTCATTATATTCTTTTTTAAGAACAAAGAAAAAAAATCAGAGGAATAAAAGTACAGTAAATGTCTTTATATTTACTAATTCTTTATATACCAACCAAAACAATAAAAAGGACTACTTTGCAGGAATTGCCACCCAAACCATCAATTATTGCTAATTTGTTGACATCCCTTATTGCTTAACATTCAACATTATTCTTTGTCTTCCCCTCATTTTTTTTTCTTCCACTGTAGTTTGCTGAAGGCACCAGTAACAACACAACCAATAAAGTATATTAGTTGAAGGCAACATTCTACATGTTGCCTGACACTGATTCAGCCCAATAAATGATATCCTCTCTTGTTCTTTGAGCAGATGTTACTGATAAAAATGGCCTTCAGAGCAATTGTAGGCAATTATTGTGAAGCATGCTTGCCAGCAGGAAAATGGACTACTTCCCACCACCAGCCTTTTCAGGGGCAGTGCAGTGGAGCAAAAGGGATATAAAAGGATGTCTTCCAAGGTACAAAGGGATACAGAGAATTCAGACTGGAAATTCACAAGGATATCTGAGTGTTGTTTTTGTTGACTTCTTAAAAGGAGGTTCTACTAACTCTTTGCATCTTTGAATCTTTTGACCACTAAGGCAAAGAGCTAGGGGAAGAGAAGAATACTGCCAGGCACAAGGAATCAGGACCACACTATAAGTTCCAGTTAAACTGATTTATTATTAATACCTATACGTAAGAGCTGCCTGATACACTAGGGTCCTTCACCCCCAGGCTGCAGCCAGGCCATGGCCTGTTTGTAACTGGGCAATGTGAGCGGCTGGCCAGCGAATGCATATATGTGTGCAGTTCAGCTTGTGCGAGCAGTGGCCTGAAGTTGCCAGCAGTGGGCTGATTCCCCTCTTCCCCTCCACCCCCAGGCTGCCAAGCCATAAAGGTTGGGGACCACTGTGATATGCTAGATAACATGGGAAGATCTAATGTTAATGCTATACAACTAATGGTTAGCACTAAATTGCTGCTAGAGAAGAGTTAACAGAATTCAAGAGGGGCTGGACCACCTGTGGGAACATAACAATTGATTCCTCTCTTGACTCCACCCCAGGCCCTGCCTGTCCTACAACAGTCCTTATATCCAGTGGTGGGATTCAAATATGTGAACAACCGGTTGTCTGTGTGGATGCTGTTTCCGGAAGTCCATTCTGGGCCTCGGCAACAAAAAATTAGCTACCAGTTCTGCTGACGTGGTGCAAACCGTCTGAATTCCACCACTGCTTATATCCATCTCTCACTGGCCTTTTGTTAATGAAATGATTTTCTTTGTTCAAGAGATTAAGAAATTTCCTCTGTGTCTTTTTCCCTTTCTTTTTCTCTCTTCAACATAACGTTTAGATTAGTGTTTCTCAACTTCAGCAACTTTATGCTGTGTGGACTTCAACTTCCATGATGGCTGGGGAATTCTGGGAGGTGAAGTCCATATATTTTATTGTTGCTGAGGCTAATAGACACTGATTTAAATAAATGTGAGGCTTTTGTATCCTGTATATTTCTTAATAAATCCATTTTTTTTCACTTTGAATACAAAGCATTCTTTGATAGCTGGGTTATACCTAAACTGCATTCAAGATGAGAAGACTTCTGGTCATTTTGTTTTTGAGTAGGACCTGCTATTTTTTTATTTATCACTCTACTTATGGTCAGGAGCACCTCTTCTAACAGTGGCTTCTGTGGAATTCAAATGTCTTAACATGTCAGAATGAAATACCTTCAGCTAACCCGACATTCTTTCTTTTTGAAGTTGAACTCATTTATTTAAAAAGTAACAATTAGGAAATAGAATTATTTTGATACTATTTTCTTGACTGAAACAAACAAATAGAATGAAGAACTAAATTAATAACAGTACATCTTTTAAAGACCTGAACTTGGCTTTTTTTTTACAGCGGCTGACTTGAGCTTGTTATTGGCAACCCAAAGCTTAGATTGGTTTGAACCCTGACTAAGATCATGTTGAAGTCATCAATGTTTTGTGCAGAAACAAGACACCTTCTGGAAAAAAACATTTTTGTCACTGGAACCTTCTACTATAGTCAGAGTTTCAGCAAATGAGCCAAATAGCTAACTCAGCCTTTTAGTTTTAGCTAACATTTCTTTGTAAAATTCCAGGGTTGCAAAGGCCACTGAAAGTGGGGAGAAGAGCAAGTGAAGTGAAGTGACTGGCAGGTCTATTTCACAGTAAATAGTAATTGGGTCTTTTCAATCACAGTGTTTTGGCAGTGGAAAGTTCAGTTTTATTGTAAGCTTACAAACATTAGTGAGCTAAAATTTTTGAAATTGTTAGCAGTCTTGCTTAGATCTTCAGTAGAAATGGGCCCTGGATTCAACTGAAACCCAGACTGCAAGATGAAATCAGTAGTACCCATAGATCTTTTCTACCAACAAACACTACATTTCCTTTTCACTGCTCATATAATACCACACCAAAGAAGAGTGGTGGAGTGGAGAGGGCTATGAGATTCAATGTTCACTAAATCAGCTATTAGATCAGAGTGATCCTTCATATCAGCTGTTATGGGACATCCCAATCCCAGTGTCTAAGGAGATGGTAAGTTCTTGAGAAGAATGAGTGAAATCCCTAACTTCACCATTCACTCTGTGTATTACAGTCTCTTGACCAGAGCAGTTGTATGACGATGTTTTGTGAACTTCATTAATTTCACTGATGACCCATAATGACATTCATTTCATGCTGGAAAGTCCAACAAGTACTTCTCCAATCAACAGTCCTACCACCTAAAGAAAGATTGATTGGTGGTCTCTTGCAGTGTGAAAATGGCTTTTTAAAAAATGCTGTGGCCTATTTCTTATCCCAGGAATAGTGAGAAGGGACCATTTGCCCAAAATATTTCTAGAGAGAGAGGTAATTCTCTAACAGTATCTCCAGGGGATCACTCTCAATGACAATAGTAGTTTTTTTTCCTTTTGCTCCTGTTTTGCTTTATGTTGTTTTAATGTGTTTGTTTTGTCTCGGAACTGCAATTCTGGGCAGTCTGGCTACCATTTCATATTTTTTTTAACAACACCCAAGTAGAAATTTTTTTGGGGAAATGACATTTGATAGCAAAAATAATAGAGAATATTTTAAACTACATAATTTTTGCTTGGGGGGATGGGAAGAAGGCAACAACAATATCTCAAAATGTTCTTATGAAGATGGCTTTTGAGCTATTTCAGTTCAACAATATGAACTGAAATTTCAGTTCTTCTGAGACGTAATATGGAATAACCGTAATAATTGGTGTGTCTTGTTCATATACAAAACATCCATTTGTTACAGCAGTCCCTACTGCTCAGCAATTTCCTGGCCGATTAGTGACAGAAATGTACCTAGAGATATGTATGTGGAGATACAATAACTGTAGAGCAAAGGAAATGGTTAGCAATTTTCAGAGTGATAAAAATAATAATCAAAACCTTCCATGGAGGAATAAAGGGAATGAATCCAAAAATTATATAAATCATAGCAGGCAATATCAGTAGCAAACTTTAGCTGGGGAATGATAAGCTTTACTGCATGCAAAGCAAACAGATGCATATTTCATTATGTTTTAATTGAAATTATCATTATAAAAATCTATACAGTACTGAACATATTTGTTTAACAAGGAAATAAAGTCCCCACCATTAATTATGATTATGGAAAACTGTAGCACAAGGAAATGTTCAAGCGCAGTCACTTTTCTGTCGCTTTGTATGCTTTATGAATACATGCATTCAAATGTCATAAAAGGCTGCCGAATAATATAAGCTGCAGCTAAGCTTTGCTGGATCTAATCACTACCTGGATAGAAGATTCCCTACAAATTTTATGAATATGGAGATAAGGACCATGTTTGAAAATCAGACACTATAATGTCATTTTGTCTATTAAGAAGAAATATAATTAAGCATCACATATTGAAAAGTTCTAAATGCACACAATGTATCTGTAGGAGATGATTAGGCTGAGCCTGAAGGAGGCATCAAACGTGACATTAGTCATGAGTCTCTTTTCACCCAAAAAGAAATCTAAGTCCAGGCCACCTTGGATGCCTTCTACAGTTAGGACAATTAACCAGTGGAACAGCTTGCCTTCAGAAATCGTGGGTGATCCAACACTGGAGGTTTTTAAGAAGAGACTAGTCAATCACCTGTCTGAGATTGCATAGGTTTTCCTGCTGGAGCAGGGGGCTGGACTAGAAGACCTCTAAGGTTTTAATTCTATTCTATTCTATTCTATTCTATTCTATTCTATTCTATTCTATTCTATTCTATTCTATTCTATTCTATTCTATTCTATTCTATTCTATTCTATTCTAATTTCCCTTGGTATTTAATAGTTCAGATTCCAATAGAAAGTTTAAACTTGCAATAAATACAGTATTTATACCCATTTGAACTGTCTGTTTTTCCAGTACTTCATGATATCTGTGCATGTAAAATGCACAGTATTCAGGAATGTGCAAATATTAATTTTGAAATGCATCCAGAGCGTAGCTCGCAAATAAAATTATGACCACACTACCTTCCACATGTTCATTCATTACAAAATACAAATTCTAAATAACTTTTCTCACACTGATGGACTTTCAAAAGCATATTTTTATGGAAAGGGACCGTGAAATGGGGTACTAAGGTCCACTTTGTTTACAAAGATATGGAAAAGTTAGCTTACATGTTGACTGAACAATGCAAATCTTTGCTTATCTACTTCTTCTCTTACACAATAGGGAACAGGTTTGTAAACTTAATTGAAAACATAGTAGTAAAGGTCTTAATTCAATTCTTTTGTCACCTATATTAAGGTTGCAAAACGATAAGCCATGATGACAAATTGTGGCAATAATCACGCATATCAGAAATACCTGCCAAAATAGTTTCATGTAACCTATGTGGGTTTTTTTATTGGAAAGCCAAGCTTTTCTCCTTTCATTTTTAATAAAAGAACTTCATATCTGCCTTTATGTCTCATTCCATCTTCTTTTCACAGGTCTGACAATTGCTTCCTATCAGCAGCATCATATAAAAATGGAAAACATATCGGTTTATTTTCCCTGTTTTCAGCTCCTGGAGGAATGGTTCATTTACCCAGGTTATGGTGGTCATAGCTAGTTATGAGACACCCATTTATGAGAAGGAAATTATCACTTTTCCACCCCATCCCAGCCAACCATATTTTTCTCTATTATTCTTTCCATTTTTTTCAAGGCAACTAGACATGTTTCCAAACAAAGTTGTCTATTTTTAACAATTCCAACAACGCATATAGAACCTACATGGAACCCAACCCCAAATTTCTATAAATACAGATAGTCCTTCACTTACGACAGTTCAATTAGTGACCATCCAAAGTCACAGCAGCACTGAAAGAAAATGATTTATTTTTTTTATTTATTTATTTTATTTTAATCCCATTTATATCCCGCCCTTCTCCGAAGACTCAGGGCGGCTTACAAGCTTAGCAGTAGCCTTCATTCTATGTATATTCTATTTATGACCATTTTTCACACACATGACTGTTGCAGCATCCCCATGGTCACATGATCCAAATTCAGATGCTTGGCAACCAGTTCATATTTAAGACAGTTGCTGTGTCCTGAGGTCATGTGGTCACCTTTTGTGACCTTCTGACAAGCAAAGTCAATGGGGAAGCCAGTTGCACAGAACCATGTTACTAATTTAATAACTGCAGTGATTGACCTAACTGTGGTAAAAAAGGTTGTAACTTTGGGGCAAAATTCACTTAATAAATGTCTCATTTAGCAACTTAAATTTTGGACTCGGTTGTGACTGGAAGTCTAGGGCTATCTACAAAGATGGTGTATTTTTTCATCGCCAGGTCCTTCCCTTTGACCCCCAAGGGTTTTTCCAGGATTTGTGCATGGTTCATGCAGTAGTTGATAATATTATGGATATTCATGAGGTTTTAGAGGGGGAACATTCTTCAGATGCACAGAAGTTCTTCTTAAAACTCCATACGGTGAAGGAAAACAGTGCAGAGTTTCTTCTCAAACTCCAGCTGTTTACACTGTATTTAGGCACCATTATTAAATCAATGCAACCTTCTTGAGGGAGATTTATACAAAGTGCATTTCAAATGCACAGAAAATACCACCTGAAACACAATGTTCTCCTGCCATTTCCCTCAGCTTCTCATCAGATGGATGCTTTGTCTTTCCAACAAGAGCTTTCTAAACTTAAATATATGCTCACCTTTTAGATAGTGCTTGTTTTCAGCAGAGGAAAAAAAAACAGAGGACAGCTTATTTCTTCAAAGGTAAACAGAAAGAAAGGCTGCAAATGCTTTTCAGCTTCAGCTGGTAAAACAACATCTAAGGAAGTGGCAAAAGAATGCTTTAGCTCACAAAGTTAAAGGCTTTCTTCATAATACACCATGGAGCTCATTAGTGCGATTCAATTCCATCGTGTTGAATTGAAGCTCTGAATTAAATCTTTGCACAACTGGTGTAAATAGACTTCAAAGGATGTTATTTGTTTCATGAAATATTTGCAAGTCAGTGCTTGTGTGGAATACATATGTGTGTTTCTCGCTCGCTTTCTCTCTCCCATCTGACTCCAAATGACTATGTGCACTTTAAAAGCAGGTGCAGTTAAAATTAAGAAACAAATCCTAGATAAACCAAACATAACAACAGCAAAAGAGCCCACAGAGGCTCAGCAGCCACCATTTATTTATTTGTTAAATTTATTTGCCCTCTATCTTCCCTTGGTTTACAATGATAAAAAGGAGGAAAAATGGGAGGAAAAAAAGGAGTAAAATAATAAACAGTGTCAAAGAAAGCAATGAGAATTATACATCAATACGACAAGCAAAAAGATGGACACGGTTGAGAGCAGAAAGCATGGGAGGTAGAATCTGCCATCAATCCAACAGTCACCTCTAGCATGGAATTTCCCCAATATCACGTATCCCTGTGCTGTCCCATTCACCCACAACTAACAGTGAATTTGTGGGTTTATTTATATTCCCCAGCAACTCCCTTCACCAAAAGCTCAGAATGGTCCCAATTAAGTCCAGCCCAAAGCAGACCAATGTTAGTCAACAAAGCAATGGCCAATGAGTCCACAAGGCACTTGAAAATTTCCCAAACAAGATAAACCCACCAGGCAAAGTTAAATCCCCAATACATAACTGCAGCAAGAAAAGTCCAGAGTTCACAAGACATGATCCAGATCAAAGCACGGTGTCAATCCAAAGCAAGGCAGGAAACATGCAGCTAGGAAATGAATACATTGTTCTCAGCATCACCTCCATTTGCCTGCTGTGTTAAATAGCCAGCTTATGTTGCAGCCCATCAAGAGGGATAGGGTTGCCTCCTCCTAAATAATCAAGCTGAACTTCACTGCTCCTGCCTTTTCTCTGCTGTTCTTCCATCAGGTGCAGTTCCTCTTCCTAATCACTGACGGACCGAAGCTGCATGCTTTCCCCACCTGAAGCCTCAGGGCTGTCCTGCTGCAGCTGTGATTCAGCCAAATTCCTCTTAGATGATACTTGGAGCCATTGACAACTCACCTCCAGATGTGTCCGGAATCAGATGTGTCTGGAACTGGTTCATCCTCATCTGAGCTGACATATGGAGACAAATGTGGGGATACATCCAAACGAGTCATCACAATCCCCAAGTTTGGGAGAACAACAAGGTTTTCAAAAACATTTTTTGCCTTTGTGGAGCTGTGGTGGGCATGACCTGCATATAGTAGATGAAATTGAGGAGACCTGGAGCACATCACTTTGCTTTATCTTACAGGCAGACAAGATAGCTGGTTCCTCAAATCATCAGAATATGTGCCATGAAGTGCAATGTAGGTTGTAATAGCTCCTTGAATTGCATCTGAAAGCCCAGGCATACTGCAGTATGCACATCACCATTCATGCCACTGAGGTCTGGACTATTTGTATACTCAAGATGATGTCCAAACAAAGCCCCAATATGCAGTTGATGCATTAGATCAGGGGTAGGGGACCTTGGCTCTTTTATGACTTATGAACTTCAACTCCCAGATTTCCTGAGTCAGCATGGCTGGTTCAGGAATTCTTGGGTATTGAAGTCCACAAGTCATAAAAAACCCAAGGTTCCCTACCCCTGCATTAGATGATTCTCAGTGAAGACCCTCTTGGCTATAGCTGCCATATGTTCTTTGAGTAGGAGCTGTGTGACCAAGATGACTCCACAGTTATACATTAGTTTTGGATGGAGAGATGCAGCCCCATCATTGACTATAAATGGAGAGTCCCCCAGTACAATGTGGCTAAAACATTTATTTATCTATCTATCTATCTATCTATCTATCTATCTATCTATCTATCTATCTATCTATCTATCTATCTATCTATCTATCTATCTATCTATCTATTTATTTATTTATTTGATTTGTATACCGCCCTTCTCCCCAAGGACTCAGGGCAGTGAACAGTGACATAAATATCAAAATGCACAAATACAGAAATTGAAAACAAATTAAGCCCTAATGCCCAAATACAGAATATAAATTAAATTAAAACAATAATTAAAACAAAACCCGTCAGACCAGACCGGATTGCTCAAACAGATAGGTTTTTTTAAAACATGCATAGCCACTTGCTGTATCTTCAAGATTTAGTTCATTTCATGGGAAATACTGCCTGATGTGTAATTTGCTGTATTGCTATATTGATCTATCATATGACCTACTTTAGTTACTAGCTAGCTAAGGTAGTATATGGTCAATACAAACCTGATTCTAGAATATAATTCTGGAATCTAAATTCCCACGGCCTAGTTGTAAAACCAGTGGTCTTCCTGAATGACTCTTGATATATAGATCTCAATCATCTCATAGTTAATATTTGGATTGGTTTATCACTCTCTCTGTTGTAATGGTTTTTAAACCATCCACATGATTATATGACAGAAACCCTGCATTGCTATTCTAGAAATAGAACTCTACCTCAGAAATTTATATTCTAAAGTTAAATGATGAGGCAGCTCTGTGTTAAACAAAATGGTTGGCTATTTCCAAATATCTACAGAACCTCATTCGTTTAATATTTGTTAGGCAGGTGGCGATGGTAGTAGGGGAACCAATGTTAATGCCCTCATTAGATGGGCAGGACCAGGAAATCAACTACAGAGGAAGGTAAAACTACTTTTATTGACATTAAATTTTATAAGAGAATTGTGTAAATGGTGCAGCTCCTCCTTCATATACTTCAGTGATTTAAGGGGATCTTTAATTTGCTGGCAAATGTCATCTGGCTACTCTAGACTTTAAAAATGTTTCAAACTCTTTTGCCCGTACAATGATGGCTGCATTTTTTCATCAGTCATATTTCTTATTTTCTACAATCAAACACATTTTTTTATTATTTTCTTCAAGATAACCCAGAATCATATTACCTAGAATTTTGAAAGAAAAACTTCTAAATATGTCGAAAGGCCAAAATAACCAGTCCATTTTTTTCTATCGAAGAAATGATTGAAATGACTATTATTTTTGTCTGCAAAGAGGCAGAGGAACATAAGGTACTGTAGCGTAAAAGAACAACTGCTATTCTTATTTTAGCTTCATCTTGGTATTTTATTTATATACATGGAGTTATCTTTATCATGACAATTCCATCTCTTATGACTATCAGTAAAAAATAAGTTTATCTTTTCACTTGGAACTCACAGGAAGTAGACTATAAATGTTACTTGTGGATACTTTTTAAAACAGACAATTCTTAAAGACAAGCACTGTCCAGATAACAAGATGTCACTGGATAATTGCTTCAAAATAACAAATACAGCTACAGGTAAGTAAAGAAATTGTCATTTTTCAAACCTAGAATACCTAATATACAGCCATTGATACAAGGCAGCAATCTCAATATAATTTCCTCTAGGTATTTGGGGAAATATTGGTTTTGTTAATAACTCTTAATCTATTTAAAGATGAGAGATGCATTCCAAAGTACCTTAAGCAATAAAAGCAGTTCTCATATAGCGATCTTTCATAATTACGATGGTGATTAAAAATCCAATGTTTTCATCAATCCTTGCAGTTACAACCTTAACAGTCTATAAAGCAAAGGAAAACTAAAGTAAGATCATAAGCAGTATTGTGGGTTCACTTAGCGATCGTTTTGCATAACAGTCAAATTGCCCTCTCCAATTGTGGTTGATAATGAAGCTTACATGTCCTTAACTGACAGACACAATTTGCAACTGCTTAGCAAGGCTATTTGCACCTGATCTTATGACCTTTTTTTGCCAGGGTTAAGTGAATTATCCCAGTTGTTAAATGAGTCACACAGTCATTAAGTGAATCCACCTTCCCCCATTGATTTTGCATGTTGGAAGCCACCAGGATAGGCCCCAAATGGACCTGTCCTGGATGGTATCTCTTTACTCTCCTACCATGAGGTAGGAGATATAGGAGTATAGCCAGCCGTACCAACAGGCTGAAAAACAGCTTTTATCCGTGGGCTGTTAGGCTTTTGAATGGGATATAATCTCTGTGAACTTATGCAGAATTGACTTGGGAGGCCGGTGTGTGGTGTAGTTGGTTCACATGGTGTGGTAGGATGGAGGGTTTGTTGTCACTGTGTGTTGGGGGGAGGGAGCATGGGGAGAGGCTCAGCTAATCTCAATGTACACATGTTGTACTTTAACAATAAAGGTTTATTATTATTATTATTATTATTTATTATTATTATTATGTGACACAATGTAGGAGAGAGACTGGCAGAGCCATGGAGGAGTTAAATGAGACATCAGTTTAGATTCATTACGTAGCCACAACATAATGAAGTCCTACCCCACTTTCATGCAGCTACAGCTTATCTGTCCAGATGCTAACCATTACTCTGAGGAGAATCCTGGCCATTGATGGTAGTAATCAATTAGAACCTTCACACATGGACCTGTTTTTTTCATGTCTGATACATAAATACATGCCAGTTGCCAAGTGCCCAAATTTTGATCATGTGAGCATGGGGATGCTGCAATGGTTTTAAATGTGGGGACCAGTCTTTTTTCAATGCAGTCGTAATTTCAAAGAATCACTAAATGAATAGTTGTAAGTTGACGACTGCCTGTACTTTTGAGATGTTTTGAACTATAGAAGTATACATGAGGTTGCTTACTTTTGGAGGAACTAAATTAAAGAATATTGGCCTAGAACAGCAGTTCCCAACCTTTTCTATACTCCGCACCCCTAGAAAGCTTCTGATATATTCTTGCATCCCTTACAAAAGTTCAAAATAATGGCAACTAATTATGCATATACACTATAATTTTGAAAACCCAAGTTTTCGCACCCTGTGGAATATCATCTTGCACTCCCCAGTTGGGAAACCCTATTCTTCAGTCTTCAATTAAATACAAAAAAAGTTGCAATTTTAGAGGTGATTTCAATCATTTGGAAAAATAACATGACCAATAGTCTTAAAATATTTATTAATAAAAAAAAGATTAAAATCTTTGATTATACAAAGATGAGACTGATCTCATGCAAACTCTTCGCATACAATAAAAATAACTCAAATATTAATAGGATGGGTTTACAAAATAACTTCTTTATAATAGCTTTTAATATAGAAGTGCTGCTCTTCTTGATGTGCCTGGAGCATTATTGAGAATAATTTAATTACAAAGCTTTTTTGGTAAAGATTTATACACTGTTCTACAGGAAAGATGCCAGGATTTTCACATCTTCACTATGATTACAATTAATACCCTATTACTACTACGACTCAGAAAACTAGACTTAGACCTATGAACATTGAATAATGATTTCTTCAGTATCACTGGACCTTTAAACCATTTATTATTTTTTAATGTACAAAGCTGCCCAAACATAACTGTGCAGCATTTTTAAACACTTTTATTTGGGAGCAAGTGTTGATGAAGTCAGCAGGACTTATTTCCAAATAAATGTGCAGAGAAGTACAGTGTTAATTTTGGTTTTTTTCTTAAATGGTTAAAAAAAATCCTTTTTGTTATTATCGATGGCATCTGCTTCTGCTTAATAGCAAATCACGCTGGATTTCAATTTTGTGTATATTACAAATAATTTGCATAAATTATTAAAACAATTAAGGGACCGACATATCATGTAATTAGAAACGCATCAAATTTGAATGTTGTACAAAAAAGAGAGCTTCAATATGAAACATTAAGTGTCTGAGAATGAAATATACTACAGATTTCTGCAGTGCAGTCTTCCACATACAACAGACAGAAACTTTGTGTGCTGAGATGGCTCTTCAGATTTTCTGAATTTCCCTCTAATTGCTGGGAGTAAAAAACTCAAAAGATGATATAAAATGCATGCCATTCGTCTTCTCCACTGTAGATGCCCCAGTATTTGACTTGCATTCTTATTGCAGATTTGCTTTTTATCTCATTTTCCGTAGCCTTATTCTGTTTTCTTTGTCTCTCTTTTTAAGGATAAGTATGAACTGGTTGAAAAAATGCTCTTGGTCTTTCTTTTTCTGAACCAATCGAAAACGTTGATCTGCGCCATATTTCTCTGCAAACTCCTTAAAGGTGGTCCTAGAATGGGAAAGGAATAATTATCAAAGAATAAGCACACATTCTCAGACAGCTGCAGGATAGTCAATACATGTGTACAGTAATGGGATTCAACCAGTTTGCACCACTTCGGCAGAACCGGTAGCTAATTTTTTGTTGCCCAGGCCCAAAATGGTCTTCCGGAAGCAGCATCCACACAGAGAACCAGTTGTTCACATATTTGAATCCCACCATCAGATGTGTATGAATGAAGGCAAATATACGTGTCCCAAGGATAATATTACAGGATCCAATCAATCTGGGTCAATCACCAGGACCAGGAGTTTGGATCCTGAAACATGTGTTAATATTTTTTGGCTCTTTCTTAAACACGCAGGTTTTTCTTTTTTCTCCTGAAATCATTCTTACTGCATCTTTTCCTTGTCACAGAGGTGATAGAAACAGAAAGATTAAAGTCAAAAATCTCAAAAACTCATTGATCTGCTTGGCTTCTCATCCTAAGTCATTATTCCACTTTCATATAATAGACTTATTTATTGATTCATGGAACCTTGAGGAATAATTAGTTCACTGTGGATGATCCAACATAATTAAAATTAAGATGGGATTCTCAAAAATAAAGAGTTTAAATGGTTTAGCTTAAACTTGCCAAACAACACAACTTCTTTCTTCCCACAGCAGCATAAAGTTTTAGAAGGCCAAGATTTTCATCAGAACTGGTAGAGTCAGATATCTTTTGATTCCCAGGTATGATTCTGTTTGGAAATATGAAGGATGGGAGTAGTACATAGGGAAATTTGTGAAACAAGTTGTATGGCTAAATAAAAACATTGTATGGCATAATGGAAATTCTGACTTAAATTTCAATGTTTGGCTTTAGTTGCATTGGAAATTGCATTGAGGACCACATTGTTAAAAACCTGTTCATTTTTTTTTTTGCTTTACACATAGAAGGCCCACAATAAATAGGTGGGACATTAATCACATGGGCAAGGCAACCATCTTGATTTTTGATATCCCTGCTTGATGCCATCATGTAGTAACCTTTAGGCACCCCATGGAACCACAGATGTGTGGAATTTAAAAGGGATTGTCATATTTGAAGTGGCTTATTTTTTGAAGCATTTCAGGAAAAAATGGATAAATCTAGTGAACTTCTGATCTCTTTTTGAAACAAATCCCATCCAACTCTAGGTTCCCCTAGGTCACAGGTCGGCAACCTGTGGCTCTGGAGCCCCATGTGGCTCTTTCAGTCTTCTCCTGCAGCTCCCTTGCAGAGAGAAAGAGAGAGACAGACAGAGAGAGGCACTTGTGCTTCCCTTCTCTCTCTCTCTCTCTCTCTCTCTCTCTCTCTCTCTCTCTCTCTCTCTCTCTCTCTCTCTCTCTCTCTCTCTCTCTGTGTGTGTGTGTGTGTGTGTGTGTGTCTGTGTGTGTCTGTGTGTGCGTCTGTGTGTATAAAAAAGAGAGTGGCCTCACGCTGTTCTCCAAGAAGCTGACAAGCTTATTGAGTGTGGCTCCTGCCTTTGCTGCATCTCCACAGGAAGCAGGAAGCAGAAAGCAGCAGGAGAGCCAGCCCAATAAGAATGTGTGTCAGCTTGTCTGAGAACAGCATGAAGTCAGCTTGCCAGGTTAGAAGATCAGAGAGAGGGAGAGAGAGGGGGGGAAGAGAGAGAGAGGGAGGGAGGGACAGAGAGAGAGAAAGAGAGAGAGAGAGAACTCATGCACAGCAGCCTGTATTTCTTTTTAATTAAATTCTTCAATCAAGCTCCCCCTTGTGTGTGCATGTGCGTGCACATGCGCATGCAGGTTTTGCTGCTCCCAATGTTTTTTTTCCCCTCTGGGAAATAGGTCCAAGTGGCTCTTCAAGTATTTTTGAAAAAGGGAAGAGTGGGCAGTAGTTGACTTACACCTCTGGATGCAGGAAGGGATTCTTAAGGAGGGGGCACACTATAGCCTTGTTCAAAGCTGCTGGAAGCATCCCCTTCCCCAATGAGACAATAATCTCAATTCTCCCATCCAGAAAACTACTCCACTCTCCAGCTGCATGAAGGAACCCAAAGGGGTAGGATCCAACCTGCAAATAGCACAGGGTTTCTTAGAGCAGGGCATAGGTACATTTGCTTTCTAGTATCTTTAAAATATCAGGTTAAAGAAGAAAGGGCCTTTTTTCCCCATGCTCTTGACAGAGGTAAATATCGTACCTCTGTAGTAATGCAGAACATGTTTGCCTTGACTTAAAATGTGCTCCTGCAACGTGTTCCTGCTAGAGATAATAAAATAGAGATAATAACTAGTTCACTTTACAATACAAGAAACTATGTAGTTTGCTGCAATATTAAGTGTCAGCATGGGAAAATATCTTAATCTGTGAAAATGTGTCATATATGCTCTTATTTCTGGTCTTTGACTGAAATAAACTTTGACTTGACTTGACTATCTGCCAGATGATATTATTTTAAAAATATGAAAATGAAAGGAAGTGGTGACCCAGTGATTAGCTTGGATGTGTGCCCACATACCCCAAACAAATAAAATGTCAAAAGCACTCCAGGGCTGGAATTAGCATTCAGTGATATGGGATATGGGGGTAGATAGAAAGGGCATAGAAAACATCTTATCCATTTGATTTCTCACAAAGGGGTATTTTGTGACTGTCCTAGTTGTCATGGCAGCATTTTGCAACACTAACCACTACGTGATCATAAGATTCCTAATATTTATATATTATAAGCTTTTGATTCCTAGACTGCCTAGACAAGTCTTTGCCATTTTCTTGGCAATATTTCCAAAGTATTTTGCCATTGCCTTCTTTCTAGGGTTGCTTAGACCCAGCTGGCTTCTTGCCTAAGGCATGTCTCATGGTTTTCCAGTTTCTGCTTGTTGCCTTAACCACTAGACCAAACTGTCTCTAATTATTTTTTATTACATTTATATCATGTTTTTTGTTGGAAAACTCAAGCATATAGCAGTCTGTCCTACGTTTATTCCTCCATACACTATTTTGTGTGATCAGTATCAACCTTTGTGGTGAAAAGGTCAGAACATAGTAAGCAGATTAAAATAATGAAAGAAACAAGAAACCAAAAACTAAAAAAACCCTCAACAAATTGAAAAAAACCTATATATATATATATATATATATATATATATATATACATACATACATACATACATACATACATACATACATACATATATATATATATATATATATATATTCATATTTCACCTTTAACAAATTTAACTATAATGGTGCAGTACAAGTCAACCTTTTAAATTATTATCATAGCTACTGTCATTCTCCTATAGCAGGGGTCGGCAACCTAAAAAAGAAAAAGAGCAACTGGGAACCGGTTCCATCACAAATTAAAAAAAGAGGGAGCCGCGTGCGTGTGTCCATGCACGCGCATGCGCAAAAAGGTTTTTTGCGCATGCGCGGACGCACGCGGCTGCCATTTTTTTAAAAATGAGATGGAACCGGTTCCCGGTTGCCCGACGGCGACGGCCCGTCTGCAAAGCTGCCGCTTTCGGCAGCTTTGCAGACGGGCCGTGGCAGCTTCCTCAAAGAGCGGCGCCCCTGCCCATTCCGAGAGGTGCGCGCGCACCTCTCCGAACGACCGGAGGTGCGCACGTACCTCCGCGCGAATGGGCAGCGGTGCCGCTCTTTGAGGAAGCTGCCACGGCCCGTCTGCTAAGCTGCCGCTTTCGGCAGCTTCAGAGACGGGCCGCGGCAGCTTCCTGAAAGAGCGGCACCACTGCCCCTTCGCGCGGAGGTACGCGCGCACCTCCCCAAAGGTTTGGGGAGGTGCGTGCGCACCTCCGGTCGTTCGGAGAGGTGCGCGCGCACCTCTCGGAATGGGCAGGGGCGCCGCTCTTTGAGGAAGCTGCCGCGGCCCGTCTGCTAAGCTGCCGCTTTCGGCAGCTTCAGAGACGGGCCGCGGCAGCTTCCTGAAAGAGCGGCACCGCTGCCCATTCGCGCGGAGGTACGCGCGCACCTCTCCAAAGGTTTGGGGAGGTGCGCGCGCACCTCCGCCCATTCGGGGAGGTGCGCGTGCACCTCTCCAAACGGGCGGTGCCACTCTCCATTTGGAGAGGTGCGCGCGCACCACTGCCCGTTGGAAGAGGTGCGCGCGCACCGGGCGGCTGGGAGCCGCAGGTTGCCGACCTGTGTCCTATAGGTATTGAATAATTCTTCAATATTGTCCATTTATGCATATAGAAAAAAAATATAATAATACATTGTTAAAATTTGAAAATTATTCCCTACATTACGTTATGCAGGTTTATAAAGTTATTCAAACTATGAGCAAAATGTTTTTCTTTATCTCTGTAATATAAATCTGTTGTCATAAACTATCTTGATGATTAATAAAATTACAAACAAGAATCACAACTTCATATAAGATTCTTAGATCCTTCTTTCCTTGAAGAATGATAGAAAACAGCTAAATAAAACAGGCAACATTTCAAAATCTTGCATATAATGTGCAGTCACCATTGTGAATGATATTCTTGTGTGGCTATAATTTGAAAAGACTGATTTTATAATATAATAAAGTGTACTTGGGTATATAGCAAACATTAATCATACTTGCAGCTGGGTCTTCTACTGCAAAGCATAATAAAGTACAGTGATGGATTTTGACTGTTCAGTATACTTTATATAGTGAGATAATAGATTTAGTTCAACTTGCTTATAATGCATGAAAATGAATTACATCTTCATTAACCTATTGGTTACTGCACTAATGTACTACAGATATCAAATATGTTCTTGAAATAAATTATGCACTTTGCTGATGTATTTTATATGCGGAAACCTATACTGGATCTGGAATTTAGCCTCTCCTATATTTATTTATTTTATTTATTTTTATATTTAGCCTTGGTGGAGCAGTGGGCTAATGCCTCCTTAAGTAACACCAGCTTCCTGCAATTAGTGCAGGTTCGCATCCCACCAGGCTCAAGGTTGACTCAGCCTTCCATCCTTCCGAGGTAGGTAAAATGAGGACCCAGATTGTTGGGGGCAATTAAGCTGACTTTGTAATAATGCCGCTTGGGGTGGTGGTGGTGAAAGCCCTAATAAGCAGGCATATACATAGAATGAAAGCTATTGCTAAGCACATTGATTTGTGCTTTAGATTGTAAGCCGCCCTGAGTCTTCGGAGAAGGGCGGGATATAAATGGGATTAAAATTAAAAATTAAATTAAAATTTAATAAAAAATATAATTTATTATATAATATATAATTTAGGGCTTAAAAAGAGAGATTGTAGAGTTGGTTGACATTAACATGAAGTCAACCTTTTAAAAATTTGACCTTAGCTGTAATAGAATAATGGCAGAAGATCGGGGATATTTGCTTTGAAAAAACAAAAATGGGTAGAGAATAATAAAGAGTATAATAAGCACCACTGATTTGATTTGAGTTGCCACTGAAAGTCCCTTTATGTATTGTATCATCTATTAAAAGGCTGACAAAATATTTTCAGGCATCAAGTTCTATCATGCAAATTTATACAACCATGCTAGAACAGGGTTAATGAACATTTTTTTAAAAAAAAGTATCCAAAATTTTCACAAAGTCTAGCAATGGGGTGTCATCTCTGAAGCATCACGTAGTTTTTTGCAAGAATATTGAAGTTTGTGAGTTTTGATAGTCTCACAAGGTCTCAGCTAACCAGAAGATGACAAATATATGCAGGGCTTTTTTTCTCATAAAACGCTCAGAACAGAGTTCCGGCACCTTTTTTGGATGGAACCTTGTAAGATAGGCAATGCGGGTTGTATGACATGTGTGAGTTCCGGCACCTTTTTCTTATACAAAAAAAGCACTGAATATATGTGTCCAGAACTCTAAGCGATACATTCATATTCAGAAGCTTGGTTTCTGGCATAATCTCAGTTTATTCAACCCCCATATTCAAAGGATGCTCCACTTAGGATTTATATCTAAAAGTTGTTTCATACCTCGGTGACAATTTAGATTCTTCCAGCAGCTTTTTGAATTCTTCTTTGGCTAGCAGTAGTTTGTTTTTCTTTTCCTTATATTCTTCTCTTATTCTCGTCTTGACAAACTGCTCAAATATCTTCAAGAAAGAGGGAAGGGGAAAGGCATGTCAGAAAACATCATTACATGAGTTACCTGCGAAGGCAGACATTTCTTTAAAACAACCTTTGAAAGCCTGGTGTAAAGAAGTTTATTAAAATTATTTTATTGTTCCTCTCACAACTGTATTTATAGGCACTGCTTTCAGATCATATCATATAAACCTATAAATAAAAATTCAGAGCCTTTCAGGTGGATAGGTTTCACCCTTAACTCTTTGGCTTAGTTTTTTGAACAGGTGGAAAGATCTACTAGAATCACAGTAGTACTACCAGTAGTAAGATTACTGTTTTAAATGAAAGGGAAAATTCTAAACAGCCTACCACAACAGTACAAAAGAATGACTTTTGTGTTCTAGTGATACTTGCTAGAAGATTGGCATTACGTGGTAGCGCAGTGGTTAGAATGCAGTATGGGAGCCTAACTCTCCCCACAGCCAGGAGTTTGATCCTGACCAGCTTAAGCTTGACTCAGCCTTCCATCCTTCTGAGGTCAGTAAAATGACCCAGATTGTTGGGGGGCACATGCTGACTCTGTAAATTGCTTAGAGAGGGCTGTAAAGCACTATGAAGCGGTATATACGTCTAACTGCTATTGCGATTGCTACTTCATATGATGATCCTTCACATCTGAGAAACTGAAACACATTACACCACTGCTCACCATACATACTCAAAACTAATTATCCAAAAATCTTTTTTACCCAATAAAGGTAAAACACTTTAAGTCAATTTAAATGTCCCTGTGATGGAGTAATGGGTTTATATGTTGTTACCCAAAGAAAAATGACTTTTACTCAATTTTGAGTAATTTACCAAGATTTGAGAAGCAGCCCCTTACATCACAGGTATCAAACTCACTGCCTCACGTGACGTGTTGCAATGTATCACGACTTTTTTCGCATTGCCGGAGCTGGGGTGGGTGCGGCCTCTGTATGATGCAACCAGCCTGCGGGCTGGCAGTTTGACAGCTGTGCCTTACACTGTGAAGGTAAAAACTACTTAACTGAAATTTGTTTAACCTGCATAGAATGTGATCAATTTTGTATTTGGCTCCTGGGTCTTTCATTTGCAAAAGAGGAAGCCTCAGTTATTTTTATTTTTACTTGCTGCTGTCTCTCTGTGTCCCCACAAAGTACCTCTAGTCTAATTTGACATACAGGTAGTCCTCAACTTACAACAGTTCATTTAGTGACTATTCAAAGTTACAAGGGCACTGGAAAAAAAAAACTTATGACCATTTTTCACACTTATGACCCTTGTGGCATCCCTATGGTCATGTGATCAAAGTTCAGATCCTTGGCAACTGACTCATATTTATGACAGTTGCATGTTTCTGGGTCATGTGATCATCTTTGCAACCTACTGACAAGCAAAGTCAATGGGAAAGCCAGATTACTTAACAACCATGTTACTAACTTCAACAACTGCAGTGACAAGAAATGCTGTAAAATGGGGCAAAGCTCGCTTAACAACTGTTTCCCTTAGCAACATAAATTCCGGGGTCAATTGTGCTCGTAAGTCGAGGACTACCTGTATTTTTGCAACCTGCTCTCTCAGAAACATATAATGAACACTCAAGAATCCTTGTTTCACTACACTCAACACTGAGACTGGTACAATTTGAGCGAAAATACTGTACCCCCTTTCTTTTCGTTTTACAGCTATGGATTGCACGATGAGGTGTTTTAGAGAAAACCCAAACTTGAAATGAACGTGTGAGGTGTTTGTGTGGTACCTACATGCTTCTGTGAAGATATCTGTTTAGCTTTAGAATTTTCAAATTATAGTTTTAGCCTTCACAGGAAAACATTTATCTCCAAGCTAGTCATTACACTTTCGTTGGCTTTCAGGAGTGGTATATATTAAAATATGAATGGGGATGGGACTAAGAAACTTGACTCCATTTTAACGGATATACTTTCCCATTTTGAAATGTGACACGCTAAAATAAACCCATTATGGAATTCAAAAACAAACAAACAACAGTAACCGCAAAAGAAATATCATTCTCATATATGGAAATGAAATATTCAGCAATGAAGTTGAATGGTATAATAAAACATTATTTTCTTCGAGTTGCATATTCTTCATCAAAATTGCATATTCCGGATCTGTATGTTATG
This sequence comes from Vipera berus, assembly GCF_964194415.1. Classification (NCBI taxonomy): domain Eukaryota; kingdom Metazoa; phylum Chordata; class Lepidosauria; order Squamata; family Viperidae; genus Vipera; species Vipera berus. The sequence goes on from NC_138207.1 coordinate 68,109,371, forward strand.
GTGGGCACATACTTGCAGTCCCCAGTTTCTTCTTTGGTCATTTTGGATTGCTGATCTGCCTCCTATAAAGGCTAGCTTAGAAGAAAAAAAAAGAGTCCGCTGTATTGACTGCAGTGACTTAGCACCTGATTAGATTATTGCCACATACTCTGCTTGGGGCTGCCTTTAAAGACTTCCTGGATGCTTAAGTTGGTAGTAAATCCAGTGGAGCCAAGTGTTTTGGCCTCCAATTAGCTACTGGGGGCAATTTGAAGTGCTGGGTTTGTCTTATAAAGCCCACTATGGCTGTCACTGAATCACCTGCAGGATCACATCTTCCTATTGGAATCAACCCAACCACTTTGGTCACACTGGGAGAAACACATGGCTATCTTTTATTTTGGGAAGTGGGGATGAAGCCTAAAAATATTGTTTTTCTGTGATAAGGCTGGCCCTTTGGAATGGATTCCCATTAAAGATCTGCCTGTTTCAACATTATTGGCTTCCCTCTCACCCCTCTACCCTGCCCCCAAGAAGAAGTTGAAAACAACTTTTCTAAATTGCCTTTAGAGTGAAATCCAATTTATTCTTTTATGAAGTATAATGGCCTTATAAGATTTTTTATTTAATGGTTATGTTTGGTTTATCATTGTGAGCTGCCAAGAGTCTTCTTTGATTGTGCTGGAAGATAAATTGAATGAATAAATGAATAAGGAAGTGCTGGCTCTATCAACACAGCAATGGTTTTCAATTCAATTCAATTTATTGCAGTTGCAGACCAGGAGAGATAATTTAAGAGTTAAAATACATTTGTAAAACAAACATAACATCTATAAGTGAGATGCAGGACACAGCTTATATTAAATTATAATGCAAGTGCTAAAATTGTATTGGCTTATAATTACAACCAAACAAAAGCATCTAAAATGATTAATTTCAATAAACTAACAATACCTAAAATTTAAATGAATTACAGTTAGAAAGAATGCATTGTGGGATGATGGCCCATAAGGGTCTGATGGACTGTGTCTGCTGCTGAACAAAAGCTAGCTACATTCACTGTAACAAGATATACTTCATCTATGAGCAGCATTTGGGCAATGGCCTAATCCAGGCAACCAGGATACCCTAATCAGAGGTAATATCAATGGTGGGATTCAGCCAGTTTGCACCAGTTCGGCAGAACCAGTAGCTAATTTTCTGTTGCCCAGGCCCAGAATGGACTTCTGGAAGCAGAATCCACACAGAGAACAAGTTGTTCATGTATATGAATTCCACCACTGGGTAATATGATTTTTGATTCAGAAGTTTCCATAAAAGGAGAAATGAAGAAGAACATGCCCTACACCTCTCTGGAATCCCAGGGGGGGAGAGCTTTCCAGCCAATGTTACCTTTTCATATTTTACCATCCAATTCTGCAGAGGGGAGAACATGGCAACTCAGCAATGATGAAATATTGGCCAAGTGTTTTGCCAAGTTTCCCCTTCTAGTCCAAGTAACGGGAAGGATGTTAAAACAATTCCCTCTCTTCATTCTCAGAAGGGGGGAAACAGATAGCACTTATCTGTGGAAGGAGCAAAAGAAATAAAGGAATCTGCCAATTAGGGGTCCCATTAACCACTATTCAAACAAAGCAGCTGACCATTACTGTCATCAAAATGTAGGAAAGATTTGAAATCTGGGAGACAAACCCTTCTAAGCTAGTTTTATTTCCAGCCAGTTTATCCAAAGGAGACAAGTGGTTAAAGGCTGAAATGCAGAAAAGCAGTTATTATAGTACAGTACATGTTCATAAGGGAGATAGACCAATTCACAAGTAGATGTGTAAATGAGTCCATTGTGTGTATGTCATGCTCAAGGTTAGCAGTAAATGAACTGACAGGTTATATCTGGCTACAAAATGAATTGTTTTCACGGAAATAATTTTAATTGAGTGTGTTTTTTTCTACACGATAGTACTATTCTTTTTATAACTGTAGGATAGTCATAGTTAATCTACTATGACCTTTTAAGTGTAGCTGATGTGTGAGATGAGATAAAATGCCAATAAATCAAGAGAAAGTTCAATTCACGACCCAATTTTAATCCACCTATTCCCAGAGTAACTGGTTTCCATGGAAAAATTGGAGAGGAAACAACTTGAGAATTGTTCTAAGTAACCAATATAAATGCAAGACATTTGGGAGTCAGAGTTCAATATTATGTATATGTTCATTATAATAAGAAGATGAGTTTCACATTAATAGGCATTTGGTGAGGATCTGTGTTTAAAAGCTATGGCTAATTGCAATACCACCATTCATAACTCCCCTGCTTTATGCACTGATATAACATATTGGGGAAAACCCCACATTGGTCTAAACCAGTGTTCTCAACTTCAGCGTCTTTAAGATGTATGGAGTTCAATCCCAAAATTCCTCAGCATAGTGGATGCAGAATTCTGGGAGTTGGTCCAAACATCTTAAAGATGCTGTAGCTGTGAAATACTGGCCTAGAAGATGAAGCACTAAAATTCCATAACATAGAAGATTCCAAGTAAAAGAGTATTTTATTATTTTAGATTCCATGTAAAAATATTTTGCTGCATATCTTAACAGCTCTGGGAAAGACATGTCACCAAGGATGGAATGATTCTTCTAGACCTATAGTGAAATAGATCAATAGTTTAGATTGTTGTAAGTCTGTACCTTTTCATAGCACATTTTTTGCAGAATATAGAGTTGGAAAGGAACTAGTAGGCCCTCTGGTTCAATTCCCTGGTCAAGCAGGAGACCCCATGCCTTTTTAGACAAATGGTTGTCCAGTATCTCCTTAAAAGCCTCCACTGTTGGAGAACAAACAGCTTCTGAAGGCAAGCTGTTCCACTGCTTGATTGTTCACACTGTCAGGAAATTTCTCCTTAGTTCTAGGTTTTCATCCTTTGCTTCTTGTCCTTCCATCAGGTGCTTTGAAGCCTTGGTGGAGCAGTGGGCTAATGCCTCCTCAAGTAACACCAGCTGCCTGCAATTAGTGCAGGTTCGCATCCCACCAGGCTCAAGGTTGACTCAGCCTTCCATCCTTCCCAGGTAGGTAAATTGAGGACCCAGATTGTTGGGGGCAATTAAGCTGACTTTGTAATAATGCCGCTTGGGGGGGGCTAATAAGCCCTAATAAGCAGGCATATACATAGAATGAAGGCTATTGCTAAGCACATTGGTTTGTGCTTAAATTGTAAGCTGCCCTGAATCTTCGGAGAAGGGCGGGATATAAATGGGATTAAAATAAAAAATAAAATAGGCAGACTCCTTTTTTATGGCAGTCCCTCAAATATTGGAACACTGCTGTCATGTAACCCTTAGTATGCTCAAACAAATATCCAAAAGATGCTTAACTGATGAAAAATAACTACACTAGATTGCTTCTGTTATCTTCTTAGCTAAAAACTGAAGGACTTCTGTCCAAAGTAGGTTTGTGATCCCTCAAAGAATCTCAATGAGAGAACTAAATTGATCCCAGGCAGATGGTTTTAACAGAAATTCCTAAAAAAATAACAACTGGGCATTCCAAATTCAAGCCTTGAACTTGGCTAGTGACTTTTAGACACACAGAATGGCATGGTTAGATAAGAACATTTATTGAATATTAGGATGAAGTATTATAAAATTGACGATTGTCCTCTGTTGGTTTGAGGACGTGGTTTCCCTCTGATATCCCAGGATGGTTAAAATTCATTCCTTCTTTCCTGCTAGCTTTCAATGGATTGCTTGCAGCGCTTTGCCTGGACTCAAAGCTGAATAGCTGTTATTATACAATTGATATCTCCTCACTGAGAACCACAGCTCTCAGTGTGAGTTTCAGAGGAAACAGCAATGTTCATTGATTTCCCCTACAATTCCAGCTTCAACATGCAGGCCAGAGTGAACTTAAACAACCTCACAAGAAATCCAATAACTTTAAATAACTAATATTTATTGAAGGAAGTAGGAAGCTTCAGCCAATAAATTTCATCAATCAGCCCTTTTGCATTTATTTACAATGTTTTTCCAACATTACATAATTTGAGCCTCCTTTTTTGGAGTCTGCTCCCATCCATCCATCTTTTCTATGTGCAATTGTTAAATGTGCTATTATGTTGCTTTTAATTAACTGTGCAAAAGTGAGTCTCATACCCCCAATATAATACTTTATGCACACATGCACAAATGCATACATATACACACAATTTTGCTCTGAAAAAAATCAGGGAATCCATCAGAATCGTGTAATGGGTGGCTAGCCCTGTGGGCTGCAGAATGAAAGAGGACTAATTGAATATATAACAATGTCTACTAGTCAGTACACCATATTTTAATCTGGAGTTCCTGTCAAGACTGATTTGCCTTTTCACCTAGACTTTCTCTGTTGCTCGTATCTAGACAATGGAATGGAAATGGGGAAGAGGTGATGTCAAGGCCAGCTGCTCAAAGGAGAAGTGGAGTGTTTCCATAACAAGAAGAAATATTTCTGTTGGACAATGTGAACACCCGGTGGGTGGAAGTGAGGGAGCCTATCGTTTAATTAAGCAAGCCTTTGAGCAGCAAAACCAGAGCTGGTTTTGTTCTGGGCCAATGTAATTTTTCAGTAAAGTATTATACTCTTGGTAAAACCATGTGCCAGGAGTTTCTTTTTCTGGAAATGCCAACTGGACAGTTGACAGTTCCAAAGGAAGCTGGATGGCCACAGTGGGACTAAACAAACCTCTGGAGGTCCAACAGGTTTTTAATGTTGTTATACACTTATAACATAGGAGGATAAAGGTGGCACCCTTGTCCAACTTTGTATGATAGCTGATGAAATTGACCTTTGGCAAAAAGACATTTTTGTTGCTGTTTTGCTTTTATATCACTTAGTTTTCTAGGCAGTGGACAATCAAACATATACGAAAAGTAAAATTATGCAAAAATATGAAAACGATACAGAAACCAAACTAGAAAATAGCACAATTAATAAGATTAAAAACCAAGAGGCCTCAAAAAATTAGATATCTGGTATCCAAGTCCCTTCCAACAAGTAAGATGCAGCAACACCTGTTGCAAATAGATTGTGCTTGTGCTTGTGCCTATGAGAAACTGAACAATTTACAGATAATCCTCTATATAAAAGATTGATCAACCCAAATATAATTATTTGACAGATTCATTGGATCACAGCCACCATGTTTTGCAAGCATAAGAACAGAATTTTTTTTTGCTTCTGTTTTTACTTTTGGGTTCTTCTAAAACACACGGAAAGATACAATCCTCACTGTACTTTAGAATTTACTAAACAAGCACAGTTTACTAGTTAAAGGAAACAGCCTTCCTTGAAATCAGAAGGAGATGATCACATAAAATTGATAAAGTGTCTCTTTATTCCAAAATCTAAGCAATATTAACCCTAAGTTCACCCATTGGATGCTAATAGAATTGTACCATCAATCAAGTAGTGAGGATATCAATCTATCAGGGCATAACTGCAAGCTGAAAAGCTAGATAAATAATGTTTAATTAAAAGAAGATCAGGCCTCGGATGGACTTAAGAAACCCTCACTAGGTTTTTGTTCTACAGGTAGTCCTTGACCAAAACTGGGATCAAAATGTACATTGCTAAGCCAGTTGGTTGTTAAATGAATCATGCCTGATATGCAATATTTTTTTGCCACGGTTGTTAAGTGAATCACTGCAGTTGTTAAGTTAACCACATGGTCGGTAAATGAACCTGGTTTCCCCCTTTGGCTTTGCTTGTCAAAAGTGACTGGGGAGGTTGCCCATGGTGAACACATGACCCCAGGATGCTGCAACCATCATAAGTACATATTAATTCCCAAGTACACAAATTTTGATTATATGACTGTGGGAATGCTGCAATGATTGTAAGTATGAGGACAATTGTAAGTCACTTTTTCAGTAATGTTAATAACTTTGAATGGTCCCTAAATGAATGGTTGTAAGTCAAGGACTGCCCCATAAACAAATTATTGTTGAAAGCTTATGTGCCTTTCTGCAGGAATATAATTGTTTAGAATATTCCAATAGAGTTATATCTTTCCCTTTTCAGACCCCTTAGTTAAATACAGAAAATGTCTTATCAATAAAACAGGGTATAATTCTGCTTTTAAAAATATGAAACTCTCCCTAGAATTTGAACCAGTTAAGGACTCGGCTAACTTTTTTCTTCCTATTCAGTGTTGAGGGAAAAGTCTTGAAAGTCTGCACAGCCTAAAACTTGTTGCCAAGCAATTGCTGCATACTACCATGTTTTCCTGAAAATAAGACCTATCCCGAAAATAAGATCTAGCTTGATTTTTGGGGATGGGCCTAATATAAGCCCTACCCCAAATAAGCCCTACTTTGGGGTCAAGGTACATGCCTAAAATCAAGCTAGGGTGGGATGGTGGAAGTACCCCATGCACCCCGCACCCATTTAACCGTTACAGTCAGGCCTCCCAGGCCCTGAAATCTGCCTCGCCTTGCCGGCCCACTTCTTCTGCGGCTGCTCGCCACCCCTTGTGTGCAGGCATCACCCCCTAGCCACCATTTTGCCATCAGAGGCCTTCAAGAAATGCCTATGCAGCTGAGAATGGAGCTCTGGATTGACGTGCACAGTGCCACCCAGCCTCCATTTTGCCACCATAGACCTTCTGGAAAGGCCTCTGTAATGAGAACTGAGCTCTAGATTGATGCATGTGGAGCCCTCCAGCCTCCAGGGGACACCATATGTGACAATTTGGAGCTTGGTTCTTGGCTGTAAGGCCTTTTGGGTCAGTCCCTGATGGCATAATGGATGTCAGGGGCAACATGAGCGAACGGCGGTGAGTGGCCCCAGAAGAAGTGGGTGGCTTGGTGGAGGGATTGATTATGCTGCCATGAGGTGAGACTGTGCAAAAGACATCCCCCCCAAAATAAGACCTGGTGCCTCTTTTGAAAGCAAAATAATAATAATAATAAGACCGGGCCTTATTTTTGGGAAATAACATTGTCATGCGAACATTTGTGTGTTTATGTAAGGATCCCTCCTAATGCAACCGTTCTCAGAGGCAACAGGGTAAGCCACTGTCAATTCAGAAAGTGTGCAGCAGTCACTACTTCATCTTTAATGCGTTGAAAGCTCTTATGTAATTACATTTTTTGCTTATAGACCTCCACAAAAGGTCTATAAGAAAAAATAGTAAAAGATATTGGCCAAGTTTTATAATCCTAGCTCTACTCCTTCTCACACATGCAGCATATGGATCACTATGCTGTACCCATCAACTTGGGGACTTTGATCTCGCCCCATCATGGATGCACATGAATTTTCTCTAAAAGACTTTCATATCTATCGTTATGCTTTTCCATTTATTTGAAGTAGGGTAGCAGATCTGAACTGCAAGAATATAAATGACCATGAGACAGCACCAATAAGTTAAAAAAAAAACTTGTATCTTTTTTGCTGCCATTCATTTTTCTTTTTGTAGCCCAGATCTGATAGCAATAATTTTTCAGGGAAATCTTCAACTCAACCATGACTTCATACACATTAATCAAAATGTTACAGATGAACATGAAACTTTCATTCTATTATCCTATTCTGCACAAAATGCACATTTGGTTTTTAATGCTTCCTATAAGGTTGTTGTCTACTACGTATATTCAAAGAGAATTTATTTATCCTTAGTTCTGGAAATCTGCACAAAGGTTTAGCTTTTAGCCTCACTATCATTTAGTCGTGCATATTTCTTTTGACTTTGGACCACAGCTTCTTATGTTTTGTCAGTTAAATAGAAGGTTCATTAAAAGTGAAGCAAATAAACTATCTTTATGCATTAATCTTTAAAAATAGCAAATTAAGAGGTATAAGACCTCAGGTAATGCCTTCATTCAAATATTACTTTTCTTTTCTTTTTTTCTTACTAATCCAAAAATATCAAATAAAACTTTGGTCTTTTAATCAAAGAATAAAGGCTTTTCATACTGGTCAAGTGCCCAAAATATGCAGAAGAAAAAAGCACATCTTTCTTCCCCTGTCCTTATCACTTTCTATAGAGGGACAATTGAAAGCATCCTTTCATATTGTATTACTGTGTGGTTTGGAGGTATTACTTTATTACTTTAAAGCCCTACATGGCTTAGGCCCGGGATACTTGCAGGACCATCTGCTGCCGGGAACGAACTCCCATCGCCCAGTATGCTCACACAGAGAAGGCCTCCTCAGGGTACCGTCGGCTAGACAATGTCGGCTTGTGACCCCCAGGGGAAGAGCCTTCTCTGTGGGAGCACCAGCCCTGTGGAACCAGCTCCCCCCTGAGCTTCGGATGGCCCAAGATCTCCAGTCCTTTTGCCGCGGCCTCAAAACACTCCTTTTCCACCTGGCTGACCTGGACTGACAGGGATTTTAATTATGTTTACAATTTTAACTCTATTCTTTAATTTATTTTAATTTATTTCAATTTTCAATTTTTATTTACTGTACAGAGACCTTTAAGTTTTGTTGTTGTTAGCCGCCCTGAGTCCCTCGGGAGATAGGGCGAGATATAAGTCCCATTAATAAATAAATAAAAATAAATAAATAAATAAATAAATTACTATTTCAGACAGGAACACTATGCAGAGAGTGGTGAGGATGGCAGAAAAGAAGTTCACTTCCTTCTATCCAGGATATGGCATATAAACCTTGCTTGACCGTGGTCCACAGTATTGTCAGTGATACTACATATCCTCTCCACAACCAGTTTTCTTTGTTACCTTCTGGGAGGAGGCTTCGCAGTATCCAAAGCTGAACAACTAGACCTGTAATAGCTTTGTACTATATAACATCAGCTTTGTTAATTCTCAAGACACTTTTTTCTGCTATGCATTCTAAATGGACAGTGATTAATATATACAGTGTATGCACATGTGTGTGTGTGTATCACATATTTATATTTGTGTGTATGTCTGTGTGTGCATATAGACATGTATACATACACACACACATATTTTCTAAAGTGATAATAAAGGTTATCTTATCTTAAATGAGGTTCATGCCACCAATGTTTCAAGTTAATGGCTCTAATGCAAAATATCACTGGTCATTAAATGATTATACTATATCATGCATATGCTTAATAAAGGAAAGGATAATACAAATTGCTGGAAAAACTAGACTGGGCCTTTACTTTTGCCACCAAAAGAAATACAGAGTTCCCTGTACCATATGAAATATTCAAATCTACTGTTAGCGCCAAACTCTAAATCCTCACAATAATTTTAGAGCAAAAATGCAGCTATCCTTTGATAAAATATATATTTAGAGATGTCTCACCAAAATATTTAAATTTAATATCAGTTTTTAATAAATAGAAGAGAGAATTAAAAGTGATTATTTTAAAATTATTTTATAGGCATCAATAAAGGGTCAGACCCAAAGGTATTCTTCTGCTTGTAAGTGGAATATGGCAAAAAAAAAGCAACAAGCATCAATTTTGCAATATATTTTGGCACACATGAAAGAAAAATACAGAAACATCCCTTCCCATTATAACAAATTCAGTTAAAATAAACTATCATTAATAGCCATAAAAACAAATTAGAAAATTAATAGTTTGCTGCCCATCCGTGACAGCCAAAACCTGAAGATGGTCACCTTCATCTGAATGATAGTAGCAACAGTTTTGATAGAAAAGCCTTCTTTACATCTAGCATTATATTTTTTTCAATCTGGTATGCTCTAGTCTAGAGCATTAAAAAAAGACTGGAATCTATGATTCCTCAGATGTTGCTGAAAATTTCTAGCATCTTTCAACACAGTACTGCTGGGAATTGTAATTCAACCATATCTGGGAATAAAAGTCCTTCTTCTATGCAATGAAAGAAAGAATGATTCAGCATAAATAGTTTTTGCTGAAGTGCATGATATCAGTTGCTAGATACAACATGTAACCTACGTAAGACAGAAAGCTTTGAGGATAATCCTCAGGGACATGCCAATGTAGTCAGTGAACTAACTCTTTTAATGCAGCAGATAGCCAGTTGTTAAATGTACAGGAAATTTTGTATTAGCTATTGTTAAAGGTAAAGGTAAAGGTTCCCCCGCACATGCGTGCTAGTCGTTTCCAACTCTAGGGGCCGGTGCTCATCTCCGTTTCAAAGCCGAAGAGCCAGTGCTTGTCCGAGGACGTCTCCGTGGTCATGTGGCCGGCATGACTAGACGCCAAAGGCGCACGGAACACTGTTACCTTCCCACCGTAGTGGTCCCTATTTTTCTACTTGCATTTTTACGTGCTTTCGAACTGCTAGGTTGGCAGAAGCTGGGACGAGTAACAGGCGCTCACTCTGTTACGTGGCACTCGGGATTCGACCCACCAAACTGCCGACCATCTGATCGACAAGCTCAGCGTCCTAACCCACTGAGCCACCGCGTCCCTTAGCTATTGTTAATTAAGCTCAAATGTTTAAAATTTCATCTTTAAAACCCTCAATTTTATACATACACATGTCATGGATACTGAACGTGCTTTACGCAGTCCAAATTAAAATGTGACACACATTTTATAAAAAAATGCTGTGTACCAAAGAGAGAGTTATCACTTGGTGTTAACATCCAATCATAAAATGATCTCTCAGTAGAGGATAATCTGAGGCTTTCTTCATTGCACCAAGTGAAAGCTGACTTAAATCTCCCTGGCTATTAAAATATGTCATTTAATAATAACTCAACTTGTGATACGTTGTACGTGTTTATTGATGTTCTAAAACTGACAATATAATTCGTATCGTTAATGAAATTATTTACAATCCATTTTTCATTATAGCCTGTATTTTTTTTTAAACAAGAACGTTTTAAACGAGAACTCACCTGTTTACGTTCTTCTGAGTTTAGTAGAAGATAACGTGGATCAAATACAATTTTATGAAGTTCTTTTTCCCATGTGGAAAATGCAGAGACCTAAAAAAAAATAATAATGGAAGAGATATAAACAAAGTTTAAAAGAATAAAATCAGAAGTAGGTACCAATATCTTATTAAAGAAATATTACAATGTAGAGTGTTTTGAATGATCATCTAACTTATTATTTGTAGAACAAGCGGAAAAAAAAAGAAATGATTTCTTTCCTAAACTTGGATTAGAAATTAAATAAAAAGTGAACATTTTGTTTAAACAGATCTGAAAGCATATTGTCGTATACAGTGATTGGGAATCTAATAATAGAATGATTATTAGTGATGATTCCACTTGCTATCTAATATTTACTTTTTTTTTAACCCAGCATGTATTCAGGTGAATACTTATTCAGCTTTTACACTTTCTATGCATGTTCAGGTCTTATTCAGAGGTTTTCTGAATATTTAAGCCAGGGGTCTTCAAACTTGGCCCTTTTATGACTTGTGGACTTCAAATCCCAGAATTCCTCAGGCAGCATGCCTGGCTGAGGAATTCTGGGAGTTGAAGTCCACAAGTCATAAAAGGGCCAAGTTTGAAGACCCCTGATTTAAGCAATTCAAGAGGCTTCAAACTGAAAAGACACTGGAATAATTCAGGATAAAAGCCACTGTTATCTCAGTTGGCCTCCACATATATTTCCCATTCTCCTTTATGGGAAGTGCTAAAAAATTAACCATGTTCATGTATAGTTCAGTTTTAAATTCATGAGAGGATAATTCCTTTATTAGAACAAACCAAAATATCAACAAAACATTGCACAGTAGAATACTCCAGAATGTGCAGGCTACAGCTTGAGTAAGGAAATTAGTTGCACTTTCATACCTGACTCTATTAGTCATATCCAATAGGCTTGGGATAGTCAGAAAGATTTTTCTACTCCTGACCTGTCAGGCTTCAAAAAAGACATTCTGAGCTACTTCAAAGCAGTTTCCTTTATTGCTCCTCACTGTAGATGGAAATCTTTCCAAACTAAACCCAAGCACTTGCATCACTAAAGAACTGCTAGGAGGAGCTGTCAATTGGTTGTTTTGTAGATAGATAGATAGATAGATAGATAGATAGATAGATAGATAGATAGATAGATAGATAGATGGATGGATGGATGGATGGATGGATGGATGGATGGATAGATAGATAGATAGATAGATAGATAGATAGATAGATAGATAGATAGATAGATAGATAGATAGATAGATAGATAGATAGATAGATGGATGGATGGATGGATGGATGGATGGATGGATGGATGGATGGATGGATGGATGGATGGATGGATAGATAGATAGATAGATAGATAGATAGATAGATAGATAGATAGATAGATAGATAGATAGATAGATAGATAGATAGATAGATAGATAGATGGATGGATGGATGGATGGATGGATGGATGGGCAGGCAGGCAGGCAGGCAGGCAGACAGACAGAAGTCCATCTGATCTTTAACCTATTCCTGCTTAACTGAAAATATCTATATCTATATCTCTCTATCCTCTATCTCTCTATCATCTGTCTATCTATACAACATCCACTTCATAAATGCATGGCACAACATAGGAAAACAAACCCATCAGGGCAACATTCAGCAGTCCATCTGGATTGAAAAGACAAAGGCTACTCTTTTGAAGACAGCAAAGTCCACATTTCCGACAGAGAGGACCACTGGTTTGAAAGAGAGGTCAAAGAGGCCTTCTATGTCAAAATCGAACAGCCCTCTCCCAACAGAGGGGGAGGAATATGACATCATCTATCTCCAGTCTACAACACAGTCTTTTCAGCAGTCCCAAGAAGGCTCTGCACCCATTTGCACTATTTGGAGGACACAGATAAATTTCCAAGTGGCTTCAACGACTCTTTAAAAGAATTCAAATGACCAGCTGTCTGCAAGAAATATAAATTCTTCCATTTCCCACCATCCAGTCAGAACCAAAGAAGCTTCTTGGATGAGAAGTGAAATGTCTTCAAAGAAAAACTATAAAGTCCAGATGCCTCTTGAAAAAGCACTCTTGGGATATGACCTCAAATAGTTGGGTGAGCCCAAACAGCAGGAAAATTTCCAGAACTCAACTCATGAGGAAGTGGTGGAAAAGTGCAAATGTTAATGTTTCCATTTACATTCATAGTAGAGATTAAGCAGGCACAGAATGGGAAATGCACATTGAAAGAAATGTGCTAGCACTGGCTATTTACTTAGCAAGCTCCCTGCTCTAAGGCACCAGAGGTTTAGGAGGCAAAAAAGCTTTCATTTAAAACTGATTAAAGTCTTGTCAGTGTGAAGCAGAAAAGCAAGTTCAAGAGAGGGGTCTAATCAATTAATTAAAGTCACAGAACTGAGCTTGTTACCTTGTGATTAACTTTTTAGAGACACATTGCACCATGTTGAAAAGCAGCTCAGAAAGACATAGATTGCTTAAGCAATATTTCTGTTCTGTGGAAGTTAATTTTGTGACCATTGCTCCAATTTCTCTCCTCTTCCCCCCCCCCAAGAAAGAAATGGGGGCATTGGTTGCAAAGCTTATTTTTTAGCACCTTTATGACTATGAACAGTTGTTTCTGAAGCAGTTGCTAAACAAGGATTACCTGATAATTGAGTATATAGCAAATGGACATGCAGTACAATTTACAAACTTTATTATTAAATAATACCCAATTTCCAACTGTAACTATTTATTAGCATCTGGTTATTATGCCACAAAACAATTTCTGTTTACAAATTGTATATATGAAATTCTAATCTATAAACATGTATACCACAATTAAAAGTATTATTTTAGTGTGTCAGATGCTTAGGCTTGTATTTATTGCAACAGTCTAGCACAGCTACTCCTGCCTTATGTCCTCTTAATCTCACTTATTCACAAGTCTTAATTTCTAATGGAAAATGTGGCCATTATTTCTGAAGAAAAATTAAATTATAGTATGGAATAAATCTGTAAGACTGGCTTTCAAAGCAACTTGCAAGTGAAGCTAACTAAAAATAAGTGCAAAATAACTGCTGAAGAGTAAAATGAATACCCAATTAATTTCAAAATACATTTGTTTCCTAGATGCTAAAATTACTTTTTTAAGTTATCAATGCATCCAATCACTGCACAGCAATAGCTCTTTCTCTGTAATGTAATTTCATGTGTTGGAATAATGTAGATATCAGCATCCTTCCAAAATGGAGACTGTTGATTGCATTATAAGGGTCAGTGTGATTCCCCTTCTAGACCTGAGTCCGTAGGATGAAATAGAACAAAAACATTAAACTCGATGAGTTCCACTGTATCACAGCTGCTAAATAAATGTTTGCATAATGAGCCAATAATTTTAATGTGTCAGAATGGATTCTTTCACAATTTAACCTGTATAGTTTTATGATATCTTAATGATGAATTTAGAAGAAAATCCTCCTAAAGAATATCATAGAATTAAATTTACATCAGATAGTTTAGAGATGTAGGTGATATAATTATTTAAGACTAGGCAGAGATTATAAATTGGAATTTGCATGTAAGTCAGCACACTGAAATAACTTCTTATCATACGAGATTTAAAATTCCCCAGTCTGCTATCTTCTAGATGGGTTTAACTATGATTCCGTATTTCCTCCCATATTACCTATACTGAGTGAAAATTATGGAGCTATAATACAAAGTATCTGGTTGGGGAAACTTATGTTACTGAATTGCTGATGGAAAGAACAATACTTCAGACAGCATAAGCATAGAATGTAGAATAATAGAGATGGAAGGGATCTCAGAGGTCTTCTAGTCCCTCTGTTTAAGCAGGAGTCCTATATCATTTCAGATAAATGGTTGTCCAGTCTCTTTTTTTGAAAGCCTTCAGTGATGGAGCATCCACAACTCCTGAAGGAAAGCTATTCCAATGGTTAATTGCTCTCACTATTAGGAAATTTCTCCTTAGTTTTAGGTTGCTTCTCTTCTTGGTTAGTTTCCAACCATTGTTTCCTGTCTTGCCTTTTGGTGCTTTGGAAAATAGTTTGACCCCCCCCTTGTCTTTGTAGGAGCCCCTCAAATATTGGAACAGTGATATCATGTCCTCCCTAGTCCTTCTTTTCATTAGACTAGACATACCCAATACATGGATAGGGTCAAGAAAGATAAGCATAAATCATATTATTATTATTTCCTTATTGTTATTGTGTACAGCAGACATGTCAAACACAAGGCCCGGGGGCCAGATCCGGCCCGCGAAGTGGTTTCATGCGGCCCGCGAAGCCATCCTGGAAACAGGGAGGGAACGGCCCCCACTGCCTTGGCCCTGGCCCAGAGACCCTCCTTCTGCCAGAGACCCTCAGATCTGTCCCACTCCTGCCCGGGCCCCCATAGGCACCCTTGATGCGAACGATGTAGAGCTGGCCACGCCCACCCAGCAGGCCATACGCACTCTAGCCACGCCCACCCAGTAGGCCATACGCACTCTAGCCACGCCCACCCAGTAGGCCATACGCACTCTAGCCATGCCCACCCAGTAGGCCACACCCACCCAGGCCACACCCACCCGGCCCCATGAGGACAACCGCCATGCTGATGCGGCCCTCAATGAAATTGAGTTTGACACCCCTGGTGTACAGTAAATAGCAATAATGTAATAACAAACAGTAGATAAGAAAATAAAATAAACAACCAATCTAAATCATTAGACTGTTGCAATGTATCTATTACATATAGATTATATCATGTTGTCCAATATTACAGGAATCAGGAAAACCTTAAGCAATTTCTTACCCCTCTTTCCAGAAGCATATCTCGAAAATGAGTAATACGTTCCTCCAAGGGGAGGGTAATCTGATGTTCTGATGTTTTCACGTTTTTATCGTCCATTGTTATTTTTTCTAGCTCCATATTCTGTGAATTTTCCAGCCTTAAATAATAGAAGAGACACACAAAGTGAAGTATGCGTTTTTAAACTCTAGGAAAATATAAGCAACATATTTTTCTCTGTAGTGAATTTGGAAGGTCTCTGTTAAATTTAAATCTGTGACAATGCATTATCATGTTATTGGTAAAATGGGTCCGGTACTAGAACAAACTTTTAACCTATTTAAAAATTGGCTTTTCATACAGTCTAATAATGTGTGCAGGAAAAGGGCTACTGCCAATATTCTCATTCCAAGTGTCTGCATCATTTTCCAAAACCTGTTTTCCAATATTTGTTGACTTAGGCAAAGATCTAAAATAGATTATAAAGAACCCTTAAAGATGAACACAGGGCTTGATAACATGGACATGTTGACAAGTTTAGCAAATCCCATGAAGACTTTGCCCCTTGGGTTTTTCCCCCCTCTTTTTTTGTTCTGTTTTTTGTTTTGTTTTACTTTTTACTTAACAAGACATGGCAGAGAAGAAAATGATGATGGGTAGGAAAAAAGATGACAAGAAGATAACTGAAAACCATCGCTAAAAGTGAAGCAGCCTACTGTTTGATGTATTGCCACGTCTATTCGTATTGGCAAGACTCATCAGCAACTGAAGTTATTCACAAAATATCTTTGGGAGCATTTGGCAAGGAAAAAAAATCTTCACAAAACATTTCCTACTTTAAGGTGGTAGAACTTGGAAATCAATGAAGTAAGAACATATTTTCATCTTCTGCTTCTATTACTACCTGCTTAGTCAAGAAAAAAGACGAAGAAGTGACACAAAAAGGGATAAAGAGAAGATTTGGTTTGTAGCAGTTATTTAACTGAGAGCCAATTTGGTGCTGTGGTCAAGACATCAGGCTAGAAACCAGGAGACCATGGATTCTAATCCTGCCTTAGACACGAAGTCAGCTGAGTGACCTTGGGCCACTCTTCCTCAGCCCTAAGAAGGAAACAATGGTAAATCACTTCTGAAAAACCTTGCCAAGAAAACTGCAGGGACTCATCCAGACAATCGCCAGGAGTTTTTGTTTTTTTTAAAGTGATTTAACTACCTAGCTTACTCACATTCTTCTGGACAAGATATTTAAAAGAAGAACATTCATCAGTCCCTTTCCAAATCCCAAACTAAATTTCTTCTTCTTTCTTCTTTAAGAAGAAATAATTAATAATACAGCAAATGGAGGTAGTGACAGATTTTATTTTCCTGGGTTCCAAGATCACTGCACATGGGGACTGTAGCCAAGAAATTAAAAGACGCTTGCTCCTGGGGAGGAAAGCCATGGCAAATCTAGACAGCACACTAAAAAGCAGAGACATCACCCTGTCAACAAAAGTGCGTATAGTCAAGGCTATGGTCTTCCCAGTTGCAATGTATGGCTGTGAAAGTTGGCCCATAAGAAAGGCTGAGCGCCAAAGAATTGAGGCCTTTGAACTATGGTGCTGGAGAAGACTCCTGTGAGTCCCTTGGACTGCAAGACGATCAAACCGGTCAGTGTTAGAGGAGATCAACCCTGACTGCTCTTTAGAAGGCCAGATCCTGAAGTTGAAACTCAAGTACTTTGGCCACCGAATGAGAAGGAAGGACTCAATGGAGATGAGCCTAATGCTGGGAAAGGTTGAGGGCAAGAGAAGAAGGGGACAACAAAGAATGAGGTGGCTGGATGGAGTCACTGAAGCAGTAGGCATGAGCTTAAATTGACTCCAGAAGATGGTAGAGGACAGGAAGGCCTGGAGGAACGTTGCCCATAGAGTCGCGATGGGTTGGACACGACTTCGCAGCTAACAATAACAACAGCAAATAGAGAACAGGCTAAATTAAAGCTCTGCCTTCCCATTTAGCCATTATATTTAGTCTCATCTGCAACAGGTTTTTATTTGAATAACCATAGCAGTCTAAAAATGTAATATATTTATACCTTTTAATCTGAAGGGCTAATTTCTGGAATGTTGATTTTTTTTTTTAAAAAAAGGAAGGTGTTTAGATAACCAGTTCTTCTAATGAAGTCTATTTGAGGAAATTTATATATTCAGCTACCTGTTTCCAGATTCTGAGGTTGCAGAACAAATCAATAAGTGACATGCGCTGCAAATTATTCTTTTATATTTTCAATCAAATTCATTTTAAATGTATCACAGATTTTAGGAAACTAGTTTGAAAAAGTTAATAAAAGGAGACTGAATTTCAGTAGCGATACAACTTGGACACCAGGGGAACTAAAGATTAGAAACTGGTGAAAGACAGATAGGTCAATTATAATAGAAAAGTTAAAAGCATCTTTCATGTAATAAATTTCATCCCCCCAGTTAAGCAATAACTTATCTACTTGCCATCCATAATTGCATTAAAAAATTCACTCTTAAATTATTCTAAAATGGTTATTGCACGATATTACTAGCACTAAAGCTATCAAATTGTCACTTTTCATATTAGAATAGTGACTTGGATATTGTATTAGCTATTTTAATTCTTTCAAGTTATAATATTCCATAATATGATCTATGAAACTTCCAATCTAATTTTTGGTAACTACAAAGTATTTATATTCAGTGAAATTGATGGGAACCAGAAAGTTAAATCATCAGCAAAGATAGCCAGAGAGAATCTCTTTCTTCCAATATAGTTAATTAAAATGATTTAACAAATCTAATAGTTGTGCATTTATACTTGCACCTAAAAATGAATTATACCATTATGCAAATTAAAGAGTGTTAAACCAGTTTATTAAAATTCTGGAGTTTGAAGAAAACATAAATGGAGTTCAACTATATTTTCTTAATATTGTATCATTTTAAATGTCACCTATCATTATCTAAACCTGAAAAAGAAATATCAATATGAAACTTAATAATGACTACAAACAGGCTTATTTTAATTTTTTTCTTTCCTATGACTTTCATAGAAACTATCTTCATACAAAATTGCTCTAAGGGTTTTTTTCAATCTTTCCAGATTAAATAAAGGTGAAAAACTAGTTTGGCCTGAATAATGGACATCTCATGGATAAACAAATCTACCAGCCACAATCATTAATAATTATTTTATGAATTTGATTAAGGTGCTATGCTCTTAAGTGTGATTATTATCAGAAGTCATCACATTTTTCTAGCTTCCTAGCAAATAATATATATCAGAGTTCCCCAAGCTTTCCGGCTAAGTGGACCAGCGGGGGTGTGTGTGTGGAAGTGTGCTTAACTGAAATAATCTATCATCTATCTGTCTGTCTGTCTGTCTGTCTATCTCTGTCTGTCTGTCTGTCTGTCTGTCTGTCTGTCTGTCTGTCTGTCTATCTATCTATCTATCTATCTTTCTTTCTATATATCTATATATCTATCTAAGATCACTGCAGATGGGGACTGTAGCCAAGAAATTAAAAGACGCTTGCTCCTGGGGAGGAAAGCCATGGCAAATCTAGACAGCACACTAAAAAGCAGAGACATCACCCTGTCAACAAAAGTGCGTATAGTCAAGGCTATGGTCTTCCCAGTTGCAATGTATGGCAGTGAAAGTTGGACCATAAGAAAGGCTGAGCGCCAAAGAATTGAGGCCTTTGAACTATGGTGCTGGAGAAGACTCCTGCGAGTCCCTTGGACCGCAAGGCGATCAAACCGGTCAGTCCTAGAGGAGATCAATCCTGACTGCTCTTTAGAAGGCCAGATCCTGAAGCTAAAACTCAAATACTTTGGCCACCTAATGAGAAGGAAGGACTCACTGGAGAAGAGCCTAATGCTGGGAAAGATCGAGGGCAATAGAAGAAGGGGACGACAGAGAATGAGGTGGCTGGATGGAGTCACTGAAGCAGTAGGTGTGAGCTTAAATGGACTCCAGAAGATGGTAGAAGACAGGAAGGCCTGGAGGAATGTTGTCCATAGGGTCGCGATGGGTCGGACACGACTTCGCAGCTAACAACAACAACAACAACAAATATATCTATCTATCATCTAAATGTAATGGGCTGAATCAGTGAGCAATGTATATATTTGCATTTTCCCTCAGTTATACAATGCATCAAAAAGACAGAGCAAGAAGCTTTAAATTATGAGGAAATTATTTTGGATTGGATATCAAGACAAAAAGCCCAACAATAACATTTATTCAACAATGGTGCAAAGTATCTTAGAAGGTAGTACCGTACTTTTCTTTTCTGGGGATGTTTAAAAAGAGGCTAGATGATTATTTGTCAGAAATGGTGTTAAATGGGAGTTACTCCACTGAGTAGGAGTTTGGACTAGATTATTTGGAAGGGGCCTCCCAATCCTTATATTCTCTGAATCTGACTTATTAGGAAAAATTTTAGGACTCAATATAGTTCAAAATTTCAGAAGGATACTGTATTTCATTTTTAGAATGATTGTACTACAGCTCTGGAGCATCTTTGTAGATAACAGAATAACAGAGTTGGAAGGGACCTTGGAGGTCTTCTAGTCCAACCCACTGCTCAAGTAGGAAATCCTATATCATTCCAGACAAGTGGCTGTCCAGACCCTTCTTAAAAGCCTCCAGTGATGGAGCACCCACAATTTCTGATGGCAAGCCATTCTCACTATTAGAAAATTTCTCCTTAGTTCTTGGTTGTTTCTCTCCTTGATTAGTTTATATCCATTGTCTCTTGTCTTGCCTTCTGGTGCTTTGGCAAACTCCTTCTTCTTTATGGCAGCCCTCAAATATTGGAACACTGATATCATGTCACCCCTAGTCCTTCTTTTCTCTAGGCTAGATATACCCAATTCCTGCAACCGTTCTTCATATGTTTTAGCCTTCAGCTATTTAACCATTTTTGTTGCTCTTTTCTGCACTCTTTCAAAGTCTCTACATCTTTTTTATAATATGGTGACCAAAACTGGATGCATTGTAGGTCTGATCATGACTTGTGTCTTTGTGCCTAAGATGTGGTGGTGGTGGTGATGGTGGAGGAAGAAGAGGAGGAGGAATTGATTTTGCCAGGATTCTCTCTCTCTCTCTCTCTCTCTCTCTCTCTCTCTCTCTCTCTCTCTCTCTCTCTCTCTCTCTCTCTCTCTCTCTCTCTCTCTCTCTCTCTCTTAAATACTGTTAAGACTTACTTGTTTCTCTTTGTTTTGATGCTGCTATCATCACTCATATCTTCTGGATCTGTGCCATCTTTATCTGCTAAAAAGAAACAAACTAGTTAGTGGCAAAAATGTCATTAAACCAACCACATCAGCCAGTTTAACTTTTGTTTTATCAAAGTTGGTTCAGTTTCTAATTTTTCCCTTTCTCTGGGCATTACAAATGATTTAAAAAGTCAGTTGTAATTTGTTCTTCTCACTATTTATTAGTTCAGAACTCCTTCTAAGGTTATGTGCATTACATACACCTATACCTCCCTTTTCTTCTTTATCTCTCTAATTCTCTTTTTAACAGGTTAGAGTGTTACAGTTTTAGCACTTGTTGGGAATCAAGGAATTGTAGTCCAGCACATCTGGAAGCAAGGATTATGCACAAGTAATGTTATCTATGTGCACATTAGTTAATAAAAACAGGATTGATAATGAGATGATTTGATTGTGAAACCAATCACATTCTTTTCACATATATACAGTAGGTAGAAAACAGTCTTTGCAGGTTTAAGCATGGGAATGGTACACCTGGTAGAAGGAGAGTAACAACATTTTAACTGTCCATTTTTCTAGGACCCCAATGGTGAACTGATTCTATGAATCCTCTTTCAAGGATTTATTATCCTCAAAAAACAGTCCTCTCATTTAGAAAAACTCTGTAGAAAAGTAAACATCCTCAGAAATGATTTGCAAGCACTATGAAGAACTTCAAAGATAAACAAGAGCCACATTGTATTCATTGTAAATTTACAATGTATAAACTCTGCAACAATCAACAAACAGTTCACTGAAAAAGTCAACCCAAAGTAAGAGGAATTTATGGCCATGTTTGGAGGGGCTCTAGGACAGGGGTAGGCAAACTTGCTGGTTCAGGAATTCTGGGAGTTGAAGTTTATGAGTCATAAAAGAGCCAAGGTTGCCTACCCCTGCTCTAGGAGAAAAGAGGTTAGGCCCCACATCCAATAATGTAACCCTGGAATTATGGTAACAAACAGAAGTTGTTAAAAGCTCATCACCAATAAGCCATTTTTGCTAATACACTTCCAACATTTCAATAAAACTCTAATCTCAGAATGATTAGAATCTAGTTTAATCTTTATCCAATGATACAATCATGCTGCTTTTAAATTCTAAGAATTTGGAATGCTTGTATCCCAAGAATCTTTCTAAAGAGCACTAATTGTTTTTACTCCATCAAAGACACACTCTGTAGGTATAAAGAATGTACACAAAAGTATGCTCTGACTTATTGGACCGAATTTTCCACAAGAATATGACATTAAATAGCTATAAAATCTTTATCACCACATAAGTATCTAAAAATGTCTAGAAAGAAAAACATTGTATACACTTAAAAGTTATTTTCTCAGGGCGAGAACAAATAACTTGAATCAAGAGTCTATGGAAAGCAAACAATTTCAAAGGATATTAGTCAAAAGGCCCTTGAATTGCCTACTTTCTACAGCAGAATTAAATTGAGTTTAAGAAGAAAATAGTTAGGAACAATAGAGCCAATATATAAAGGTTACCCATTTACTTTATACGAAATATCTTGGAAAAGATACAGTGAAAACATTTTTTTAACGGCCACAAAGAATAACAAAGCAATACACAAACATTTCTAAATAATGCCCAACTTAACTTGGTATCATTTATCAGTTTTGCCCCATTTTACAACTATTCTTGCCACGTTTGTTAAGTGAACCACTGCAGTCATTAAATTGGTAAAACCATTGTTAAATGAATCTGGTTTCCCCATTGACTTTGCTTGTCAGAAGGATGCAAAAGGTGATCACATGACCCTGGGACACTGCAATGGTCATAAATGTGACCCAGCTGTCAAGCATCCGAATGTAAGTCATGTGATCATGGGGATGCTGCAGTGGTCATAAGTGTGAAAACTTTGAATGGTCACTAAGCTAGCTGTTTTTTTCCAATATTTTATTAATTTTTTTATAGTTACACATGTTTAATATTTTATCAGCAACATATTGTCTGGGCTTCAATATTTAGCTTACTAATACATGTTAAACTCCTTTCTCTCTACCTCATTTTTCTTGCCATTGATAAAATGTATCCCATGTTCTAAAATATTCTGAATTTTCTTTCTCTTTCATTTTCAGTGTCAGTCTGTCCATTTATGCAGTCTAAAATTTTCTTATCTCTTACTCCGTTGGTAATTCTTCATCTTTCCAATGTTGAGCAAATATAATTCTTGCTGCATTTAACACATGTAACATTAAGTATACACATTCCTCCTCATAATTTCCTACAATTATACCCAACAGAAATAATTCTGGCTTAAAATCTATTTTTAGTCATTTTCTCTAACCATATATGTATTCTTGACCAAATTCTTTTGGCTTTAGGGCATGTCCACCAAAGACGATAATATGTGCCTGGTGTTTGTCTACATTTCCAACAATTGCTAGATATATTTTAAACATTTTTGCTAACCTCACAGGTGTTAAGTGCCATCTGTAAAACATTTTATACAGGTTTTCTTTGCAAGCCAATGCCTTTGTTATTTTAGAATTTCTTTCCCAAAGGCTTTGCCAGTTTTCTAACTCTATGTTATGCCCAAGGTTTTTTGCCCATGTTATCATTATTTCTTTTTGTTCCTCTTCTACCTTTAAACTTAACATATACTTATACAATTTCTTAATCAATTTTTCATCAATTGAAAAATAATATCTGATCAAATTCTGTCTGTTGTTTGTAAAATCCAGATGTTTTGACATCTTTTTCATATCTCCTTTGAATTTGCAGGTGTGGCCACCATGATAAATCAATGCCCTGTTCTTCCGGTTCTTGTCTGGTTTTTAGTTTCCCTTCAGTATTCAGAATGTCTTTATAAGTCACAATTTTCTCATAGTTAGTTAAGTTTGGGTGAACAAACGCTTCCGTTGCTGAAAGCCATTCAGGTATTTTCATATACATTTTTGCTTTTACTTTTTCCCATTCTAGAAGCAGTGCATTTCTTATATCATGGTTTTGAAAGTATCTATATATTTTATTCTTCCCATACCATAAGAAGGCATGCCATCCGAGTTGTAGATCATGCCTTTCTAGGTATAGTAATCTTTTATGTCTAAGGGTTACCCATTCTTTTATCCATGTTAGTGCAGATGCTTGACTGTATAGGGCTCAATCTGGCAGCTAGCTGTTGTAAGTCAAGGACTACATGTAGATGTATAGACATCAACATTCTTCAGGAAACCAACACATCATTATGCAGACCAACATGTTTGAGACTTCCATCTAAAATACACCCCCAAATCCATCATCTATAGATTCAGTAGACTGTACTACCTATCCAATGGGATCAATATACAGATCAATGCCCATATTAAAAGACAGACCACAAAAATAGATCAGCAGAATATCACTGGTTCTCACCTACAGCTCACAATCAAGTCATCCAAAGATACTATTAATAAGCTGCAGCACATTCTGGCCAATGCCACTGCACTTTCTCAGGCAATGGGTGGCAGGCTCATACCTGATACATATTAAAAACACCTAACCTGAATCAGATTCTTAGAAGCAACAAGAAACAACACAACCTTGCATGTCAGCATACTCTTAGATGTCTGTTTATTTCCACACAAGATTAGAAGGTTTTCACATACTTCTCAACTAGGATAAATGCTATCATTTGTTTTCAATGTCCTTTTTTATATAGTATAAATAAACCAAACTTCAACAAAAAGTATTAACGGACATAAGTTTGACTTCAGAACCAAAACAAGGGCAATGTGATATCCAATCATTTCAGCCTCCCACGACACTCACTTCATCACAGATCTCAAAGTATCCATTCTGGTAAAAAATAAGAGAAGCAACCTAGAATGAAGGAGAAATTTCCTGACAGTTAGAACAATTAATCAGTGGAACAACCTGCCTCCAGAAGTTGTGAATGCTCCAACATTGGCAGTCTTTAAGAAGAGACTGGACAGCCATTTGTCTGAAATGGTAGGGTTTCCTGCCTGAGCAAGGGGTTGGACTAGATGACCTCCAAGTTCCCTTTCAACTCTATTATTATTATTGTTGTTGTTGTTGTTGCTGCTGTTGTTGTTGTTCTGGTTGTTGTTGTCCATTAAACATGAACCTCAGTCAACTGAACATTCAAATTGACTGGCGCTGATGGTTGACACGGGTTGCTGCCAGCATCCTAGGTATCAACCAGGCACCTCCTTAAAATGTAAGATGTCCCAAGTACAGAAGTTTTTTGTAGCATTGCTGGAGTTATTGCAGGAAGCTGCACTTTCTTGATGTGTTTTGCAAAGTTTTTGGACATAGTTCCCAGTGCCCCGATGACAATGGATATCACTGTTACACATTTCATCCATAATCACGCAGTTTTGATGACCAGGTCACAATATTTCATATTTTTTTCCAGTTCTTTTTCTTTGACTCTGGCATCTCCTGGTACAGCGATATTAATCAGCTGTACGTTTCGGTTCTCTACAACTGCAATATCTGGCGTGTTGTGTTCCAAATAGTGATCTGTCTGTATTTGAAAGTTCCACAAGATCTTCACCCTCTCATTCTCAACAACTTTTTCCACCCTATGTTCCCAACTTTTCAGACATAGGCAAGTCGTATTTTTCACACAATGCCCAGTGGATTAATTTAGCAGCTAGGTCATGTCTAGCTTTGTAATCAATTTGCGCCATTGCAAAGTCAGCAATTTGGATTGTCAGTGGATTTTTATATCTTTGCTTTCATGGCATTAATTTGTAGTGCTTGTTCTTGAGCAGCCAGTATTAAGCCTTCCGTTTCTTTCTTCATGGTTCCCATCTTAAGCCATGCCCATGTCAAGTTGTTATCACATTTTCCTTCAATGTTTTTCAAATGCTGTCCATGCAAAGCTTTGGTTTTCCATCTATTTAATCTGTCATCCAGCCGTTTTTCCTTATATTCTGCCTTTGTTTCTGTTATTTTTATAATGCTCTCTGTTTTCACAGCCTGCAGCAGTTTTTCTGTACTTTGATTCACATAGTCATTCAAACTTCGTTTTTCTTCTTCTACAGTTTGGTGGATTTGCAATAGCCCTCTGCCCCCTATTATTCTTGGCAGGTACAACCTGTCGATGTCACTTCGTGGATGTAGAGTGTGGTGCATATTCAAAAGTTTATGCAACTTCTGATCTAGGTTTTCCAGTTCAGCCAAAGTCCAGTTGATAATTCTAGCTGGGTAGTGTATTATTGTTGTTGTTGTTGTTGTTGCTATTATTATTATTATTATTATTATTATTATTATTATTATTATTATTATTATCTCTACATGGGGCTGCCCTTGAAGATCACTCGGAGGCTTCAACTGGTGCAGAATGCGGCCGCGCGAGTTGTAATGGGGGTTTCCCGATACTCCCATGTAACACCTCTACTCCGTGAGCTGCATTGGCTTCCGGTTGCCCTCCGGGTGAAATTCAAGGTGCTGGTTATCACCTATAAAGCCCTACATGGCCTGGGTCCGGGATATCTGAGGGAACACCTGCTGCCGGCATCAAATGCCCTTCGCCCAGTGCGCTCCCACAGGGAGGGTCTGCTCAGGGTCCCGCCGGTAAGAGATTGCTGGCGGGTGACACCCAGGGATAGGGCCTTCTCGGTGGGAGCGCCTGCCCTTTGGAACCAGCTGCCGGTGGAGCTGAGAACTGCCCCCGACCTCCGATCATTCCGCCGGGGCCTGAAGACCTGGCTCTTCGAGCTCTCGGGCCCAGACTGAGGAGAAATTTTAATTTGGGGTTCTTTTTAATCGACTACAGGGTCAATTTAATATTTTTTAATTTGGTTCTTAATTTTTGTATTTTGGATTTTTAATTCCCTGTAAACCGCCCTGAGTCCTCAGGGAATAGGGCGGTATATAAATATAACTAAATAAATAAATTATTATTATTATTATTATTATTATTATTCCTAGCACAATTTTAGCACCAACATAGACCAAGAGGTTTCAGAAAATTTTAATACATTACAATTGTTAATTGATAAGGTACTCGCTAGGGACCTGTATTTATATAACCATCTATTTTTCCTTCTCTTCTGCCTGTCTCATCCCATTTTAAATCCTGTAACAATTTAGCTACTTCATACATTTGATGAAGTGAGCTTCGGCTTATGAAAATTTTTACCTTTTCATAACATATATTAGTCTGAAATGCTACAGACTTCTTTTAATTTTGAACCAAGTACTAAAGATTGTAAAGGAGAATGTGAGAGATATGTCATTCCTTCTCAAGCTTCCAGATATTTTAGGCTAATTCTCCTATTTGAATATTATTGAATGAATGAGAGATAAGACTGAAACATCTAATTATTTGCAATTAAGAAGCATGTTTGTTTAGACATTCACTCATTCGAGTAATAATACACTATGTGGACCAATGAGGCAAAAGTTTAAAAGTCATGGGTAATTGCTTAAGCAGGGCTATTGGTTTTGAGCTGCAAAAATCCAGATCACCACTAGATATCAGCAAAGAAAAAGGTAAATTTTTGATTGTGATTCCAGCTACTGGTTGGCTTCTCTTTCTTTCTTTCTTTCTTTCTTTCTTTCTTTCTTTCTTTCTTTCTTTCTTTCTTTCTTTCTTTCTTTCTTTCTTTCTTTCTTTCTTTCTTTGCAGATCCTGTTTTGTGGCCCTAGTTTAAGCGTGCTAATCCTTTCCTAATGTATTACTTCAAGAGACATTATGTCCCTCAGGAGTCTTGTTGTTTTGTTTTGCTTTAATCCATTGTTCTTTCTTTTTCTTCTGATTAAGTCTCATTCAGTACAGACCCAATCAATCTTTTAATCCATTTTCAGGGGCTATTTCTCAACAGCTTCCAGCTGTGAATTTTTAATTCTCTCAGGAGCCAAACAGGCTTTGACACAGAATCCTGAAAAAAGAGTTTCTTTCAGAAAAGCATATAATGAAAGAATCCCACACAGATTTATAGTATTATGGCATCACCGAATTAAAAAGGAGCATAGATAAACTAATCAAAGCTCAATTTCCATGCTGGAGTGTCCACTACAGAATTTCTGACAGATGACCATCCAGCCTCTCTCTGAAGACTTCAGGTAAAGGAGAATTTATCATTTCATGTAGCAGTCCACTGCTGATAGCTTATTCAATAGAAAATTCAGGCTGTAGTCTGAAACTCCATCCTTGTAAGTTTAACCCACCGATTCTGGTCCTGCACTCTGGACCAATAGGAAATTAAGTCCACTCTCTTTTCTATGTATTATCCTTTCAGATATAGGAAGACAGCTAACATAAGTCTCACCAATTGTCTCTTCTTCAGGCTAAAAATACCCAGACCCTTTAATCATTCCTCCTAGGATTTGGTTACCAGGACCTTTACCATCTTGGTAATCCTTTTCCTGAACTTACTCCAATTTGTTATTGTCCTTTTTGAACTGTAGTTCCCAGAACAGGACACAATATTCCAGACTGATTCCTTAAGGAGGACCTCTTAAAAGACAGGCTACAAAAACAGAACAAGACAAGGAACTGCTTTTACCGGTTCTGACTGAAGTTCAAAACCTCCTTAAGCTCAAAGACTCCTGTTATTCAAAGCCCTCTTTGAAAAGTGGATCAAAATTGTCATCTATTTCTTTAAAGTAGACCATAATTCCTAAGTACTCAGCCTGCAGTTTGCCTCCTCCTCATTTTTCTCCTGCTTTCTTTTTAAACTCTTTCACAATTGTGAGAAAAAATGTCTGCCTAATGTGACAGCACAATCCACACACAGGAGTAAAGTAGCAGCAGAATTCAACTGTCTATAGATGAACCCAAAACACATCAAAGAATGCTCAATAGACCTGGAATTGCTCAATAGGCCTGGAATTGCTAACTGTTGGAGGAAAGGGGAAAACATGGAGAAGGGAGAGTGATATGGAATGGAGTTATAAGGAGGGGAATTTCATGCTGATATATTCTATCACAAGACTAACCTATTCCTTACCTACCTTAAATCCTTCATTCAGAAGTAGTGGAATCAATTATCCAGAAAACACAATGAGTTTCCACTAAATGAAATTAACAACAGCTTTGTTAATGTCAATGAACATGAATTCTCATATCATTGTGAAAAAGTTTTTCATTTTCTATTCATTCCTGAGTTTCAAGCATATATGCCATGGAAGAGGTATAATATTTTTTAAAAAAAATAATTATGCTTTGTCAAATTTAGTTTCCCCGTTCATTTAATAAGCATGATGAAAGTTTAAAACAATATTAATACCAACTTTGCACAAAACCAACATATGCCTCGACAGCAAGAATTTTAACATGGCTTACTTAGAGTACTTACGCAATGAATTAAAAATTATTAAAAACTATTTGCATACTTAGAGAAATGTAGCTATAAGCTACCACTTAGAGAGTGGTACTCAGAAATGCTGATACAGCTAGAGAAAGGGCTGTGACAGGGAAGGAAAGAAACCAGAAGAGAAGTAACTTTTGCTATCTTTAAATGAAGAAATAAACTTAAAAAACCGCATCCAAATAAATTCCTAAGGAACTTTTAAAGCACTCGGTGAATGAGAAAAATCAAACAAACAAACAAATGAGCAAAAGGTATTCTCATCTGGGGAAGAGTCAATTGGAACCTAGACAGTAGATTTCAGGGCAATATTATTTTTCAACTAGCCACACTAACTTGATGGCATATAATCAGTTTATCAGTTATTTGCTCACTCCCTATTTATTTCAAGCACAAAAACACAGGCCAAAACTTTCTCAGTGATATATTGTGTAAAGCAATACAGGCAGTCCTTGACTTATGACCATTTGTTTAATGACAGGTTAAAGATACAATGATCTCTAAAAAAAAAGTGACTTACAACATGTCTTCGAAGTTACCACTGTTGCATCTCACCCACATTTGGGATGAGCAAATGAAATCAACGATGGAAGCCAGATTCACTGAACAACTGTTTGATTTCCTTAGCAACCACAATAAAAATGGACATAAAATCTGGTCCAGTAATGTCATGACTTGCTTAATAACTGCATCACACAGCAGCTGAAAATTCCAGTCTAATTGTGGTCATAGGTCGAGGGCTAACTGTAGCCATACATTCCACCTTTTTTGTCCACCATAAACTCTCAGCAGATACATGCCATTCCTGACTTCAATGTCATACCTAAGAAAGGTAATTTTCTCTCTTGCTTTCTAATCCTCAATCAGAAAATAAATGTGGCTCGTGAAATTTCAGATTAAAATGTGCAAAGACATTCTCCCCAGTATTTAAAATGAAACTCATGTTGTGATACAGCTGTCTTCAATAGCCCTGTATCTGATTTTTTGTGACTTGTCACCTTCAAGGACTTGTGCATATGATGGAGAGATGGAGTCTAGTAAATACATCCCTGGAAGAGGAGGGAAATTTTTTAGCTGGTGCTGGAATTTCTGTGGAGGAACCTCCACATATATTACTATACCATGCTTAGAGCCAGGCAAATGGTGCCCTGGCAAAATCAGAGAAAATGCAGGATAAATGGCTACAGTGGTATGGTCATGTACGACGAGCAGCACCCCACACTGTTGCCTATATAGCCTTCCACTTTAATATAAATGGCATGCGCCCACATGGAAGGCTGAAGTACAGATGCAACATATAATGAATGTGGAAATGAAAAAAGCTCAGTTAGATCTAGATACTGTGCTTGATGGCACAAAATGGCACTTGTTGGTCCAAAAAAGTAGACCTTGCTCCTGCAAAAAAAGTGCTAGGATGATGATATTGATGATGATGATGATGATATGACCATGTGTCATGGCCCCACTGAAGTCCGGTTCAGAGGATGAGGAGGAGTTAGAACCGGGACTGTCTGACAGGGATGGCACATGTCCCTTGGCATGTTTGGAGAGGCCACAGGCTGAAGACAATGTTCTCCCAGGCTCCTCAGGCATTGGGGGAAGTGGTTGACCAGACGGAGAGCTGCCTGCCTTCCTAGACACAGAGGAGGATCCCCTCTGATGAGGAACAGCTGCCTCCTCCACTCCATCCAAGGGCACAGAGAGCGTAGCGTAGGCAAGCTCAGAGAAGGGCTGCAAAGCTGCTCGGGAGAAGGTTGCCCCGCCACTCTTCACAAGGAACACCTGCAGTAGAGTGACTTAAGGTGAAGCCATGGGGAGTTAGACTTTGCCAGGAACAATTGTTTGTTTTGGATTACACTCCCCTGGCTTTGACTCGTGCCTTTTTCTCTTGCTTCAAGGACTGCTTGTCGCCTTTTGCTTTGAGGACTGTGCTTTATCTCTCCCTTGCCTTGTGGACTGTTTTTGCCCTTTGCTTTGCTTTACCTTCAGAACTGCCTTTGCCTTGAACCTTGTTGTTGCCGTGCGGACTGCCATTTGTCTTATGCCTGGACTTTGCCTTGTGGACTTCCCTGGTAATATATGGGCTGTTGTGTGGAGGACTGAGGGTAGCTGCCTTCAGGGTAGTGTGGGGTGGAGACTTACTGGTCATTTATTGAGCAATAAAGGACTCCATAGAGCAGGGGTCTTCAAACTCGGCCCTTTTATGACTCATGGACTTCAATTCCCAGAATTCCTCAGCCAGCATGCCTGGCTGAGGAATTCTGGGAGTTGAAGTCCATGAGTCATAAAAGGGCCGAGTTTGAAGACCTCTGCCATAGAGGCTTGGCTTGCCTTGACCATCTGGGTGAGAACACTACACTTAGGGCCAGGGATAGTGTTGCATGTGTAGAAAGTCACAACAGGTAAGTTGGAGGGTACTTCCTTCCTCAGTGAAGATAAACAAGTACTGCAGGTTTGTCCATCACTGCTGATTTCCTCCATATGCTCGGATTTTGTAATACATGTCAGCATGACAGCCAAAACTCTTTTTAAAGCCAGAAAATGTATTTAAGAAGTCTCTGGTGGGAGAAGATTGACTAACAACACCCTATTTGAATGCAAGTACCTACTTTTCTGCCAAATCGTCCATCAATCCAGTGAGATGGATCTTTAAGATTTGCTTCCAACAGCTGGGTTAAATAATAGTTTATTTCAAGACAGATCCCCTGGGCAGAATGGTCAATATCACATTTGGATGAAACAAGTTATGCACAGGCTTTTCTAATATAAACAAGTGAAATATGAATGTAGAAAAAGCTACAGCTAACAAATAAGGCACATTTCAGCTAACAATTTGCACACTTTGGCAGTTCTCATTTTGAACGGGAACTTACTTCCATGTAAATATCTTTAGGATGAGGATACATTCAGAGTAAGTGCAAGAAGTAATATAATATTTGAACATAGAGAATACAGTGACTACAAAGAATCAGGGATCACATGTAACTATCAAAGTGGGCACAGTCCAAACCTTCTCTTTCCAGTCTTTGAAAGTTTAGACAGGTTTTCAAGGAGATAAATGGAGCCTTCCAAAGATGCAAGGCAGCATTATAATCCTTTTTTTAAAAAAAAATTCTCCAAGAACTGGCTAGTGGGAGTTGTTCTTTTATAGCAGACATGTCAAACACAAGGCCCGGGGGCCGGATCTGGCCCGCAAAGTGGTTTCATCCGGCCCGTGAAGCCATCCTAGAAACAGTGAGGGAACGGCCCCCACTGCCTTGGCCCTGGCCCAGAGACCCTCCTCCTGCCAGAGACCCTCAGATCTGTCCCACTCCTGACCAGGCCCCCATAGGCAGCCTTGATGCGAACGATTTAGAGCTGGCCATGCCCACCCAGTAGGCCACACCCACCCTGGCCATACCCACCCGGCCCCCTGAGGGCAACTGCAATGCTGATGCAGCCCTCAATGAAATTGAGTTTGACACCCCTGTTTTATAGCGTGTTCAGACTACAAAACAAATGCCTGATATGGCCCTTAAGAGATCAAAAGTTTTCTATCTCTGGAATATAAAGTCATGCATAGGCCTCCACCCACACATTTTACAGTTAGATTTCTTTATAGTTTTGTTTACAGTTACAGTTAAGCTAATTTAATCTGCTATTGTAGGCAACTTAAAAATAAAAATAAACTACTTTCAGAATAAGAGAAAAACCCTGGAGGGATAAAGTGGAGTAAAAACATCTTAATTACCCATCTCATTCTAAAGCAGGGATGTCAAAGTCAATTTCATTGAGGGCCGCATCAGCATTGTGGTTGCCCTCAGGGGCCGGGTGGGCGTGGCCTACTGGGTGGGCGTGGCTAGAGTGCGTATGGCCTACTGGGTGGGCGTGGCCAGCTCTACATCGTTCGCATCAAGGGTGCCTATGGGGGCCTGGGCAGGAGTGGGACAGATCTGAGGGTCTCTGGCAGGAGGAGGGTCTCTGGGCCAGGGCCAAGGCAGTGGGGGCCGTTCCCTCACTGTTTCCAGGATGGCTTCGTGGGCCGCATGAAACCACTTCGTGGGCCGGATCCGGCCCCCGGGCCTTGTGTTTGACATGTCTGTTCTAAAGGAAGGAACTATTTTATTGAGAAAAAGAAAGAATTCAAGAACAGGTGTAATTTCAGTAAGAGGATTAAATCTCTTATCCTATCACTTGTACATTTTCTGGTGTAGAAATGAATAAGATACTCACAATAGCAAAGTTAGTTCATACAAAACTATGGTATTTATCAGATAACCTGGTCCCAAATCATTAATGTCAGACCTTTAGAGCAGAGGTGGGGAACGATGGCCCTTTTGTGACCTGTGGACTTCAACTCCCAGAATTCCTGAGCCAGCATGGCCCTTTTATGATTTGTGGATTTCATCTCCCAGAATTCCTGAGCCAGCATGGCTGGCTCAGGAATTCTGGGAGTTGAAGTCCACAAGTCATAAAGGGGCCATCATTCTCCATCCCTACTTTAGATATAGTGAACAGGATTTTTTGCTGAAATCAAAACTTTGCGAAAGAGCTTCCAATAATCACAATTAAGACTAATACAAAATGAACATTCAACATTTTAACCCGTAAATGTAATGACTGGCATTTTCAGATACTCTTTAAGTTTAAATAGACAAAATAATCACAGCATTAGTTACTTGCTGAAGTTTCCAGTTTGCGTTTATGAGGTGGGTCTTCAATGATCCGGTTAATATCACCGCGGTTCTTTAGGTCCACTGGTTTTTCCCATACTGACAATTGCATTGTAGGGTTGAAGAAGAAGACTCGATCATCTCCAGTCCAGACTATACACCTATTTCAATTAATAAAGTAGGCTTAGAGAGAATTTCAGAAAGAGTTCAGGAAAAATAAAATAATTGCATTGACGATTCACTATTTACTGGTAGATGAACTATAATTTAATTCACTGGCCAAGATTCATACATTAATGCTAATATTATTCTTAGCTTTGTTTTATTGTACTACGTGAATCCAATCATTGCACCTTTAAATCTTTAGATTATGTCCTGTTTCCTGTGATCCTAGATTTACTGAATAAGGCACAGCTAAGCAAACCACTTTGTATACTGCTTGCCATACAAGCAATGGTTTGCTATCTCGCATTATTGTTCAGAACAATGGCAAAGAGATGAACTGCTTATTTTCCACGGTCCTATTTCTTCAATCAAAATTGACTTCTACAGGTTGTTATTTTCTTAAGCAATGAAAATTTGCACATTACTGAGCAAACAGCTTTATAAGGGGGCAAATTATACACACACACACATACATATACATATATATATATACACACACACAAACACATATATATATATACACACACATACACATACACATACATACATGTATATATATATATATATATATATATATATATATATATATATATATATATATATATATATATATATATAGTGAATACTGTTTTCTTAACATATGTGTAGCGATAATGAAACAATTTATGAGGGGATATATATATACATACACATACACATACACATACACACACACACACACACACACACACACACACACACACACACACACACATATATATATATATATATATATATATATATATATATATATATATATATATTCCCTCATAAATTGTTTCATTATCGCTACACATATGTTAAGAAAACAGTATTCACAATTAATGTTAGTTTAATGGCAATAGTAGTTAAAAAATAAATACTGAGAGCAGATGGAATGTGGAGACCAAAAAGTGGAAATCAGAGAATCAGGATCCATGATATCAGCACAAATAGCTCTAATTAACACCAACACAATTAGATCTTACTCGTTACAGGCAATAATTAATTTCATTGAAATGTATAACATACAATTATTTGAGAATTGCTGCACTCAGAACTGTCATCATCCTCATTGCTTAATTCATTTTTGATATGCTAATTCTTTATGTTTAAGGCAACCAACTCTTATTTTGATATATAATTCAAATGAATACTTATTCCAACAAGGCTATTTGATTCTGGTATATGGAAAATTGTCTTGTTTGTTGTTGTTGTTGTTGTTGTTTTGAAAAAGGAAGATACATGAAAAATCTTAAACCTATAGTCTTGGGGGAAAGCGAGGATGTCTTAAATGTGGAATGATAACATAGTGATTTATATAATACTTTCTTTCCATCATTCACTGAATTAACAAGGGAAATAGGATCCCACTAAAAATCCAATGTTTATACCAATTATCTGTTCATTAATACTATATACAGTATGCAGGGTTCTTACAGCTTTACAGATCTGCAAGTTAGTTGACCCCTCCATGACCATATGTATTTGCATCTGGAGGTATCTTTATATTCTCAACAAATGGATTAAATTATCTTCAAATGTGGAATCATATTCTTGATTTAAAGCTGTTAGACCGAAATCATGGTCATGCAAAACCCTTGCAATTGATGTTAGTGTCTCTCTGTGGGTATGTGGGTATGGCTTTGAGAGTTGGATCATAAGAAAAGCTGAGTGCTGGAGAACTGATGCTTTTGAAATGTGGTGTTGTGATTCAGGGTCAGCCTGTGGGTTCGGCAGTTGGGTCGGACGACTCAGAGGAGGAGGAGGAGGGGGGTGTTGAAGAGCTTGCTGAGGGGATTGGACAGCTTGATGAGAGCCCTCAGCCAGGCCCCT
The DNA here is from genome assembly GCF_964194415.1 of Vipera berus. NCBI lineage: Eukaryota > Metazoa > Chordata > Lepidosauria > Squamata > Viperidae > Vipera > Vipera berus. The sequence continues at coordinate 68,145,175 of NC_138207.1, forward strand.
CTCACCTGGTCACGACGCAGACCCAGCTGTGTGAGCCTGACAGCGTGGATGAAGATGACCCACATGTTGTTAAAGATAAAATGTATTGGAAAAACTTTTCAATAAAAAAAAGATGACCCACAGCTGGCCCCGTTCAAGGACGCCCGACGCAGGAGGCAGTCAATCAGGAGTAAACAGAGGAAGGCAATGGGGCTCCTCGGAAGGAGGCAGAGAGAAGCCACACCCTGAACTGTATTTAAGGGGGAATGCGTGGGAGGGCTGGTTTGCTGAAGGCAACCACTTGAAAAGCTCCTGTTTCTTGGTTCGTGTCTTGTTCTATTTGTTTTTGTAGCAATAAATTTGGCAGGCGTAATTCCAGCCTCTTGCCTTCTTGTAAAAGGGGTTGTCCCTGCCTTTTCTGCAGGGCCGGTAGCAGGCTGGTACAGAACATGTGGTGCTGGAAAAGACTCTTAAGAGTCCTGTGGACTCCAAGGAATCCTAAAGGAAATCAACCCTGACTGTTCTTTGAAAGAACAGGTGACTGAAGCTGAAGCTCAAATACTTTGGCCATCAAATGAGAAGAGAGGACTTGTTGGAAAAGACAAGAAAGGGACAGCAGAGGATGAAATGGTTAGATAATATCATCAATGCAATGGACATGATTTTAGACAAACTCTGGGAGACAAAGGACAGGTGAGCTTGGCATGCTATAATCCACAGGGGTTAGGAAGAGAAAGACACAATTTAGCAAATGAACAACAACAACATATAGTACATAAAATAAAATGAGATAGAATTAGTGGGAAAGAAATTAATCTAAAAGCAAGTTACCAAGTTACACAAAAATATGAAAGTTTAGTTTCAAATTTTAAATGTTGATTCACTACAACAGAATTTAAACATTGAACTCTGGTAAATAAAGATTTAAATATATTATGGGAAAAATGATGTTGCATAAAATTTGTACAAAACATGAAGCACAAGAGGGCTTATGGAACAAATAAAACTTTATTTATTTATTAGTCATATTTCTATGCTGCCAACTGCCAGATGATTCTGGATGGCTCCACAGACTAAAAACACAGTAAAATGTAAAAAAAAAAATACAAAAGAGCATAAATTTTAAATACCATACAGACGGAACCACCAACAAACACACACACACACACCCCTCCACAGCAGCCACCAATAAAATAATAACCTGCCTGAGCCACTAGACTGGATATATTGCAAGGTTACAAGGTGGATTTCCAGTGCAATACTCTTCAAAAAAACAAGTGCAGTGACAGAGATAGTCCACTCTGAGGTCCTAGAAGATGGCCCCATTTAATCAATGGAACCAGACCAGGATAATACTGACAGAATAAATATAATGAATAGATACCAAGGGAGACAATCAGTCCTTCAAGTTATTAGGCTCTACACCATGGAGAGCTTTATGTATTATAACCAGTATCTGGAAGCCAAAGGGACGCGGTGGCTCAGTGGGTTAGGATGCTGAGCTTGTCGACCAGATGGTTGGCAGTTTGGCGGGTGAAATCCCGAGTGCCGCGTAACAGAGTGAGCGCCTGTTACTCGTCCCAGCTTCTGCCAACCTAGCAGTTCGAAAGCACGTAAAAATGCAAGTAGAAAAATAGGGACCACTCCGGTGGGAAGGTAACAGCGTTCCGTGCGCCTTTGGCGTCTAGTCATGCCGGCCACATGACCATGGAGATGTCTTCGGACAAGCGCTGGCTCTTCGGCTTTGAAACGGAGATGAGCACCAGCCCCTAGAGTCGGAAACGACTAGCACACATGTGCGGGGGAACCTTTACCTTTACCTTTTTATCTGGAAGCCAACTAAAAACCAGTGTAGCTCATGCTGTAGGGTTGTTACATGGCTTCAAGAATGCTTGCCCATCACTTCTTGTGCTACTGTATTTTGTACAAGCTGCATATTCTAGATATTCTTCAAGGGCTACCTCATGTAGATCAGGTTGTAGTAATCCAACTGTAGGTAATTAAAGCATAAGCAACTGTGAGGGGCACCTTTCTAACCAGGAATGGACATAACTGGAATATAAGCTGAACCTATGCAAAGTCCTTCTTAACCACAACTGACACCTGCTTCTCAAGCAGGAGCATGGAATTTATGAAGATCCCCCAAATTGTGCACAGCTTCTAAGCAGGCAGAACATCCCTACTCAGAATTAAAAGTGGGAAATCTCCAGAACCAGGAGGACAAAAAAACTGAAAGTTACCTGGTCTTGTTAGGCTGCCCTTGAGATTTTTCTTCCCCATTCAGGCCCCCATCTGCTTCCTCCCAAAAGCCTACAGAGTCTGTGGCAAAATTTTGACAGGACTGTTTGACTGGTAAGGGGTTAAAATGTTCATCTGATTATCCTCAGCATACTGAATTGATGTATGATCTTCCAAAGGGATGGATGACCTTCCCCAATGACCTCATGTAGATGTTAAACAGGAGGGGTGAAAGTGTCAAGCCTTGACACACCCCAGAAACAGGGTTTTAGGGGTTTGATCTCTCCCGTTCTAATCAATACTAGCTGGGACTGGCTTTACAGAAAGAAAAAAAACCTCTTATAACATTATAAGATAAGATAATCTTTACTGTCATTTTTTACTGTGGGCACAACGGCACACATCAAAAATGAAATTTATTTGCCCGCTCTCAAAGTGAAACACATACATGACACACACCTAAAACATACTATATACAACATATGTATAGAGCCACACCCGTACATATACATAACAATAAAATATTAAATACTGTCCATCTTGAATATATAATGGAAGGAAGAAGCCTGAGAGTTCACAACGTTAATGCTGTACGGAGTGAAACTATGGTTGAATCTGGATATTCTGCTATGGATACCACGAAGCCTCCTCCCCGAAGGAAAACAGGTTGTGAAGAGGACGAGAGAGTGTCCCAGATAATCTTCAAACAACGCTTCTGTGCTATCTCCTGGTTGGGAGGGAGGGAACTGCCAATGATCTTTTCGGCCATCCTCACCACTCTCTGCACCACTTTCCTGTCTGAAGCAGTTCAAGTAAATCTCTGTCCGTCTGTCTGTCTGTCTGTCTGTCTGTCTGTCTGTCTGTCTGTCTGTCTGTCTATCTATCTATCTATCTATCTATCTATCTATCTATCTATCTATCTATCTATCTATCTATCTATCAACAAGGTAAAAGGAGATTAAGCAGTGGGAAGATGATTTAATTATCGCACAATACATACTTAATGACTTAATTCCATATCGATGGAAATACCTAAAAAGAATTATTCGAAGCCATTTTCAATTACCTACTGTGTAATATGTAACTTTCTATTTTTGAAGAAAAAGTACAGAGGGGAAAATATCTTATTACAAATATGAATAATTTTAATGTATGCTTCTTCTCTTAACTGTTGTAATCACATTTAGGAAAAAAAGCCGCTTCTGACTCTTGGTGTTTTAGAGATATGACTCATAGTATATCACTGAGGCTTTTAATCATCTTCAAAAATGAACATGCACTACTGACCAAGCTTTTGGCTCACAGTAGATCACAGTCAAGTTGTAGAAAGCTTAAAGAGCAAGAAGCCAAAGAACTATGAATGGAAGCATGCCCACCAACAAGCTAATATTTGAGAAGCAAATTCTACTGATTTAATGAAAGCCTCTTTGAACAATATGATGATTCTATATGGAGTTATTTATACTCCCAGAATCCAAATCAGCAGTCCTACAAGTTAACAATAACAACAGAGATTGTAAAAGGTATTTCTGGAGAAAAAAAATGGCAGATGGAAGATGACTTTAGCAAAGAATGAAGAGCTTTGTTCAAACTCTCTGGACAAGAAGACTTGAGATCATCCGCAACTGTTCCACACAATTGTTTCTTATGGGTGGGCTAAGAGCTCAAGGAGAAGAAGGAATAGTCATCTTGCTCAAACTTAGGTCGATTCCTTTGAAAAGACCTTACATTTGCTTGTTTCCTTCTCTAATTATTGTTGGAATTTAGTTGTTAACTTCCTTTCAGCTATTAGAAACCTTAGATTGGCATATTTGATTGTATTGGATGAGTTTTCCTTCAATACTCTGCAAAAGAAATTTTAACTACAAGTTTAAGAACTTTAAAATCTTTTAGAATAAATAGCAAAAGGTTGATTAAAACTTTGATATTAGAAAGTTACAAATGAACCAAGAATCAAAATAAATTTGAAATAAGATTTGGGAATTAACTATAAATAATTCTTCCCATGGGAAAATGTTTTTCTTCTATTTATTTTTAAAACATAAGGTAAGATTTTTTTAAAAAATAAATAGACCCTAGAAGGATTTACAATTTCAATTAAAGGAGAAGAACATATAAACTGAACTTACAATTACAGAATGAAGCATTTTTTTAAAAAAAAAATGGACTTAGAAATTCATATTAATAGTGTCAACAAAGATATCTGCCTCTTTGGAGAGGGAGTATCTAAACAGGCGTGTCAAAGTCACAACATCATGTGATGTCACATGACGTATCGGAACTTTTTCCCCATTGCTGGCAATGGATGGGTGCAGATTCAGCATGACACGTGCGGCCCATAAACTGGCAGTTTGACTTGCCTGGTCTAAAAGATATTATGGAAAAGGAACATGTTTTACTTGACAAGATCAAGACTGAACTGAAAGTGGGTTTGTAAGTATACCATGGAAAAAGATGCTACATTGGACATACAAAGCATTGTCTAATGTAACAATTAAAAGGGATATAAAAATAAACCAAGAGAGTGATGTGAACAATTTTGCTATATTGGATTTACAAAAGAGGCTTTTATATTGAAAAATCTTATGAGAAGGGTCAAAGGAAAAATGAAATGAAATTTAATTCTAGGGCATTATTTGAATGGACTAAATATTAAAATTGTTAGAAGTAAGAGGAAGGAATATAAAGTTGGTTTATTTGAGAAAGGTTAAAATAGATTTGGTGTTATTTCTCATAGCCCTTAATGGACTTTTGCTGACATCATTTTTGCTGAAATTTTGCTGGATTTGTTTATAAATTATAGATCAGCTGTGGGAAGAAGACGTCATCTGTTGTATTTAAAGAGGAGATGCTAAGTTACTAAAATGGTTCATTTTTGTGTTAAAAGTTGAAAATAACTTCTTTTCTTTCTTTTCTATTTTCATTTTTTTTATTTTTTCATCTTTTTATTCTTCCATCTTTCTTTAATTTGCATTAGGTTTTACTATTATATCTATAAACTTTAATAAAATTATTATATAAAAACAGAGATTGTGTTAACAAATGACCACATTATGCTTGAGGAATGCAGACTTGGCATATTTTGATAATATTTTATCTGTACCTGCCAGATGGGCAACTATGGTATCAGTCATCCCCCAGCATTTGGGTGAATAGAGAGAAGCAAATGTGTCATACATGCTCACTCATCCTTGAAAGAAATATTTAAGCTATTAAGACTTTGGTTGCAAGAAAATATCCACCCTTTCTATTTTGGAGAATGACTATTGTAATTTTATTTATTGTACTCATTTGATTGCCAGTATTTAATTACTAGAAATATTCTACTCTGAGCCTTACCTACCCAGAAACCATTTGATTGTAGAAAGCTACCAAAAAAATGTGTACATTCTTCATAATTACAGATGTGTATCCAAAATAGGACAACAGGATTCAGAACACTTAGGGATAATGATAGGTATAGATAGCATTGGGTTGACTTAGAAATAAGTAAAGCCATTTCCCAAATGATCCAGTAAATGGCTTGGTTCATTGCCAAGCTAAGCCAAGCCAAATTTGATTCTGTCCCTCTCAACATGTTTGACAGTCATAAATTGTTATGTCTCCCAGATGCCTGGTTGTTAAGTATCAGCTTTATTCATTCATTTGCGTGTGGTTAGAAAATCTCTCTCCTGTGAAGCTCACAGTGAGTTAAATAAGCAGGATGTACTTGTTAAAATGGAGAGGGAGGAGCCCAGGCCTCAGATTGTATTACTGAGACCACATTCTGCATATAGGCTTTGCTACAGGACCAGCTGCTTTGGGGGATTAAATAATTTAATTCTCTCTTTTTAATTAATTGAGCTAGGGTAGACTATCAGAATGAATAAGGACATTTAAAGAAGCAGAACCAATCTAGAACCACTTCTTCCCTCCATATTTGACAATAATTGAAAAGGATCTTAAAAGGGATTTCCTTTCCATGATGTGTGGATAAGATAGAAAAATGCTCAGAGTTTGCAGATGGTCCTACAATTCCTGTGTGCCTGGCAACTCCAGGCTGAACATGTTAAGGGTAAATTGAATTTTGCAGATAAGGATTGGAGAGATTTCATGCTTTTTATATCTTTGCTTGCACATTATTCCCGAATCCAGAGAATACTAAATAGAGCCTTCCTGGTTTGTGAAAGCTGCCATTTTGGATCCAGGGAGCCTGTGAGTTGGGAAGAGTTAAGAATGAAATTCTGTTCCATCTTGGATTTTATTTTGAACCAGAAAGAAATCTGAAGATCTGCAGTTCTGGTCTCTTCCAGCTTTAAGGTAATTGTTCTTCTGAATCAAATGCTTGAAAAGAATGAACATCAGCTTTTGACCGTAACTTAAATAAACAATCAAATGAGAGGCTGTGGCAAGCGCTAATCTCACTGTATGCAAAACAAGCTGAAACAATGGAGAATGCAGATGAGCAGTAATTCTTCCCTAGCACAATGACCAACTGTTTTGCTGGAATTTGACCCAAAATAAGTGAAAAATGTTATCTTCACTAAAAAAAATGTTTGCTTGTACAGATAAGTGTCCTGAAGAAGCACTTCAGCTAAGCCTCAGAATTTTGCAGAAATAATTGGAAAGATCTTTGCATTCCTGAAAATGTTAAAGCTGAATGCAGGAGCTCACTAAGCAGCAAACAGAAAGAATCTCAGTGCCTGACAAGGGCCTTGTAGTGCATTTTCACATGTATTTTGTTATATTGCAAAACATTCGCTTATAATTACTGCTTGGGGCTCAGAGTAAGACAGAAATGTGCAAACTTGTAAAATTGTGGGGCTGTTAGAGACCTATTCAACATAAACTTGAAACTGCATACAGTTTAAATAAAACTCCTGAACACCTGCCTTTCAGAATCTTACCCCTATTCATTTTTTTTTCTCCCATTCCTGAAATCCCAAAGTCTGGCCTATATCACAGTTTCCACCTCCCCAGATGATGGTAGAATTCATTTCCAGCTACAAATACATTCATTGTGTGAACTGTTACCACTGGGCCAGCTGAAGCTTAGGCATTTATCTAATAAAAGCAAGGTAATAGCTGAAATGGAAATGGCCCATTTTCACATCGGACTGAAAGACCTACTGAATATCCCTGGAGAGGTGCTTAAAATGGAACCAAATGGCAGCTCCCTCTAGAAGTCTCTTCACTTCCCCATTACTAACCCAATTTGACATTTAATTTAAAAATTATCAGACTCATCTCCCAGATCGTCCATATTTGGCATAATAAAGTTTTCAATTATCCAAATGCAAAAATATAGTGATTTGTTCAAAGACAGAACACTAATTAAAAATGGAGGTAATGGCCGAGGTTTGTATATAAAATGCTTCTAAAGCTAACCCAATACTGAGTGTATTCAATTGGATATAAGCAGCAATTCAGAGTTTGCATTTCAAAATAAATATATTAAGATCATATTATAAAGCACCAGTCTAAACTAACAAGTTATCTTATAAGCACAAATCTTTTGATATCATAATATGTAATTTGTTTTCAAGGCCCCATATAATATTTAATCTTCAGCCTATCAGTCCTGCCCAAAGACTATAACCATTTCTGTATTGGGTGAATATAGAGCAATTTTCTCCAATACAGTCTTGCAAACTTTTGCACATCCTGAGAATTATTTTTTAAAAAATAAAAACAAACCAAATAGCCAGGATCTCAAGAGCTTTCATATGCAATACATGTTTTGACAAATTCAGGTAAATCCACATGAAAATTCAACATTCTCAAATGAAATGTAATGAGATCCAGGCTTGTAAGAATTGGCAATCTCATAAATTATGAGAGGGATGAAGACCCAACTGTTCAAGATTATTTCCATGGTTCCTGGCACCAGACAGAGTCGCTAACTCCTGGCTTTGAACTAGTTTTATTCAGCCAATACAGATGCTCAGATCTGTACTGCAGTAAGTAAAAAAGAACTGCAGAAGTAAAAGCATGAACTTCACAAGGCATCCTTATGGCTGCTAAATGATTTAGGGTTCCTGCTCTTGAAGTAATTGATTTGCCAGCAATGTCAGTGAGCTTACCAGAGCTTTGCTTATGAACTTCAGAGATAAAGTTCAAAGTAGTGATAATTCAAAGAACAGTAATATCTATACTCCAGTGCTTTTTTTGTAAAAGAAAAAGGTGCCGGAACTCACACATGTCATACAACCCGCCTTGCCTACCCTAAAAGGTTCCATCCAAAAAAGGTGCTGGAACTCCGTTCTGAGCGTTCTATGAGAAAAAAAAGCGCTGCTATACTCCAATATTTCAGACAGGAAAATAGGGACATGTTTAGAAAGCCCTTAAGCCACTGCAGATGTCAGCTCCTAACCATTTTTGGCTTTTCTTGAAAAACATAAGCAGGGTCTAACCTAATTACTACTTAGAAGAGAGGCCAGTAAACTTTCTAGATTATAAACTGGTCTGGAAAGGTGGGAGGGCAGGGGAAGAATTTATATTTTGGCCAAGAAAACAATATGGCTATACTGTACATTGTAGTCATGAGGAATTAGAACATATTAACAGTGGAATGTTTCATAAATTCTTCTCAAACATATTTAAATCCAGGTATAAACCAAAAAGAAGCAGATTACCAGAATGCTGTATTGCTGCTGCCTTCTATCTAGTGAACGTATGTATTTTTTACAGTCTCAGTCTAGTAAACAAATTAAAACTGTATTTAAAAAATACTAAAAAGCATCAAAATATCCATCCACTATATTTCCTAGTTGGGGGAGGGAAAAACAAAAGCCCTACAAAAATTGCTCCTTAATCAACACACATGTGCAAAAAAAAGTTGAATGACACTGTTATGTATTGGTGTAAAATACTTGGAAACCGTTATTGTTAGTTAACTACTGTGTCTGTTTAAACTCCAGACTGCTTGTCTCCAGAGTTGTTGCTTGTGTTTTGAGCGGGAAGACTGCTTTAATTCTATTGGCGCCGCCTAGCGGTGATCCGTATAAATAGAACCTTAGCGGCAGTTGCGCTAGCTTGTGTTAACTTAATAAACGTGTTGCTGTTTTCACCAAACGCCTCATCAATGTCTCACCGATCCCGAAACATAACAGACACATTTAGGATTAAAGCTGCAATCTTTTAAACATTTGTATGGAATTAAATTCCATTAAAACTTGGGACCGTCATTAAATAACATTAGGACCAGGCTATCAACCAATCTAGTGTGACATCAGTATTGTTGGATTGGGTTCTACTATATCAGCCCATGTTCAGTGGGCAAATACTTATAAAAGTTTACAGAGTCAAAATGTAAACAGTATAATATCCATAAAATACAAAATTTGAAAAGCTGCATAGTGTAGTTTTCAGTGTCTTCAGTAAATATGTATAGCATGTAATCATCTCATAGACATCATAGTACATTAGAGCTAATATGATAGGGGTAGCTGCCAATGAATACTCATCTTTTATTTTAAGCTGCATATCCTGGAAACATTCTCAAGACTTCCTGATCTTGTTTCTGGATGACATCCCAGTGTTTGCCTGGTAATGTCACATGAACCACAGAATCCATTAGAAGCATGGAGCCAGCCTACGAATGAAACGGGTTTGGGATCAATTCCACACTTTTATCAGATGTGGTGATTCTTTGTGGCTTTTGACATGCTGATCTTCTGATTTCTTATCTAAAGAAGCTTGAATTAATAATATATTCTCTAAAGGTTTGCTCCATGTTCCAGTATGATTCTTTCACAGATCACTTGATTAACCAGCATGATGAGCCAATGTACTGTAGGTGAGATGAATGAGGTCTTTTGCATTAAAGCACATTAGTATAATTAGTGAAAAATTATTTCCCTAAAAAGGAAACAAATACCAGGCTACTTGCAGAGGTATCCTACTGTATACATTTATTACTGGACAATACAGTTCTGTGCAATCCTACTTGGAAATTAATCACATTGAGTTAAATGGCGTTCATTTCCAAGTACCTTACCTCTATTTAAGCATATCAGGAATACTGCCTAAATTTCAGGTTATATTTTCTTTAATGTCCTTTTTACATCACTGATATTGCAACTCGGATTTGCAACAGTGTCAGGTTAAGGCAGGGGTGTCAAACTCAATTTCACTGAGGGCCGCATCAGCATTGCAGTTGCCCTCAGGGGGGCGGGTGGGTATGGCCAGGGTGGGTGTGGCCTACTGGGTGGGTGTGGCTAGAGTGTGTATGGCCTACTGGGTGGGCATGGCCAGCTCTACATCGTTCGCATCAAGGATGCCTATGGGGGCCTGGGCAGGAGTGGGACAGATCTGGGGGTCTCTGGCAGAAGGAGGGTCTCTGGGCCAGGGCCAAGGCAGTGGGGGCCGTTCCCTCACTGTTTCCAGGATGGCTTCGTGGGCCACATGAAACCACTTCACGGGCCGGATCCGGCCCCCGGGCCTTGAGTTTGACATGTCTGGGTTAAGGGGATGGAGCAGAATTTCATTGATTTGTGCAGTTGTGAGGGCACTGAGATATAGTCAAGGTATCAGTTTCTGAAGAAAAATGTTAAACATTGGTTAATAGCCAATACCCATTACATTTCTCCTTTTCTTTAGCTAACAATGATATAGCAGATCTTTAATTTGTACTTGGCAATAGCCCAAATAATGAAGGGAAAATATCACTCCTAAAGGGTACTTACCAGGGAGACCCTGGAACAGGAGTAGAAGCAACAGGCTTGTTGCCATTTGAAGTGTTTTCATCATCTGGGAGTAGTTTTAAAGAATGAGCCTTCAGGGGGGGGAAAAAACCCAGATCAATCAGCAAAAGACATTATTATACTATGTGCTTTATTTATGTTCTAACAAGCATTTTATTTGTTATATTACACTTTTCCTCAAAGAGGTAAAGGTATTGCACATAATGTTACTTCATAGAACTGATTCGCAGTTAATTTTATATCTAATCACAGGATTATGGGAATTGGGTTTCACCAATACGTGGATGAGTTTTGCATTGGCCATTCCTGAATAATAAGACAGAGGAGTCTGAATGAATACAAAGATAACTGCTTGGAACATACCCTCCTCCTCCTCCTATTTCCCCCACAACAACAACAACCCTATGAGGTGGATTGGGTTGAGAAACAGTGAATGGTCCAAAAATCGCCCAGCCGGGTTTCATGGCTAAAGTGGGACTAGAACTCACAGACTCCCACTTTCTAGTCTGACGCCCTAACCAGTAGACCAAACTGGATCTCTGGATATATGACTCAGTTCTGCAGAGCTTATCCATCAATGCAGTTTTCATAATTTACATTTTGCCTATCATCTCAATAATGATAGTTACAGATTCTAGGGATTTGAGAAGATGAAGCAAAGCAGAAGGACAGAGAAACAAACTCTTGAATATGCAGGTTTGGGGATATACCTTGCAGGACAAATTTACGGACAAAATCAATGTCTTTCTCAACTCAGAATTAAACAATAAGAAACTAACCTTCTCATTTTCATTTTCTGCTGGCTTATTCTTCAATTCAGTATGTAAAATTAGGGTTGGTGGGCAGGATGTCCTGTCTGGTTCTTTCCCTTTCTCTGCAATTACAAAACAAATCAATAAGATCCAGAAAGAACTTATCTTCTATTTCTCATTTGGAAGATCTTTAAATCTGAGCTAAAAAAAAAAGCAGGATCCCTCATTTAGAAAGATATGTTCTTTTTCCAAAATCAGTACATGTACTATAGATTTTCAGTACCCTCAAAGTTTATTATTAAATGATTTGTTAATCATCACTGACAATAATGAATTATACCATGTGTGTTGATAAAAAGGGAATTGAAAGCTTCAATCTAAACCAGTGTTTCTCAAACTTGGCGACTTTAAGGCGTGTCGGCTTCAACTTGTTAAAATCAAATATTGGTTTTGAAGTCGCTATGTTGACTTTTAGTGAATGAAAAAAACCCATTTTTCTGAAAGAATCTACAAAATCATTTGAGTATTTATTTTTTCTGTTCCCCTCCTCCCCTACACACACACACACACACAGTACATTAAACTCTGTTCTCTTTTCTTTGCCAATGGTTTTCTGGACAGATCTCTGATTTCATAGAAAGAATGGCCGAGGGCTCTGTTGCCTGACTGATATATCAGCTGTACACACAGCAACGAAATCCCATTCATAATTTTGAAAAATCAAGTACAAATAAAAAGATACAAGTAACATAGCCTTAGGCTAGTTAATTCCATTTTAGCTCCACAAACAGATCCATTCTGGGATGAGATAATTGTCAGAAAATTGGCAGGCAGACACTTTTGCAAAACGGAGGGCATTGCCCCCAATGATCAGAAAATAAACTTGAATTTCTTCCTAATCTTTCTAAAAATAAATAAGCCTCGGAAAGCCAAAGAACACTTCCATGTCAAGAGCTTTAATCAGACTGATTTTAAAACCACCCTTTTTACATAACCGTTGCAGCTAATGTGTCATTAATCCACCAGGAAGAGATAGCATTTGAATTTTAAAAAGCTTAACTTTTTAACTTTTTGTATCCAGTTTTAAAACTTATCTAAAGTATTTATTGCATAGCAAATAGCTAAATAATGGGAAGGCAATGTTGCACAAAATGCAGATCTCCATAATTTGTATTGCTGATTTCAACTAACCAGAGTTAGCCTAAAAAGTTCTCCAAAATGACATTACTCCAAGAAAATTGAAGGGCAGTTCCACAGTCATCAATGAAAGGCTGTGTATGACTACCTGGATGCTTCCCCAGACACCTCTCCAGATGCTAGTTCAGAGGAGGATGAGCCAGTCATAGGCAGGTCAGGCAGAGAGGCAGCTGAGAGTTACAAGCCAGGAGTGGAAGGGACAAGCACAGGGGAGCAATCAGATCAGCAGCTTGCTAAGTTAGAGACAGGAGAGGCACAGCTGCAGCTGGTCAGTGGAAATGAAGAACTACCTCCTTCCTGCCTGACTTGAGGGCATGTAGGCAGTGGGTGGGATTCAAATACCTGAAGCATGGATGCAGGCCTGGGTGTCTGAGGCCTAGAATGGACTTCCAGTGGTGGCATCCACACACTTCCAGTGGGCTATTCTAGGCTTGGGAGGCCTCCTCCAGGCCTCTGAGGCCTAGAACAGACTTCCGGAAGCAGTGTGTATTCAGTCAGTTCTCCGAACTAAACAAAATTTAGCTACCAGTTCTATTGAACTGGTGCAAACTGGCTGAATCCCACTGCTGCATGTAGGGCTGAGAGGAGGCAGGCACAACAAACATCATCCAGGCTACTTGCGAGGAGGCAGCCTTGTCCCTCTTGATGGGCTGCATTAGGAAGAAGTTATTTAGCTCAGCAAGGGGAGTGAAACAATGCTGGGAACAACATGTCTGTTTCCTTGCTGTGTATTCTTCAGCTGTCATGATTCTTGCCTAGAACTTTGGATCGTGCCTTTTGAACTCTGGACTTGCCTTGTGGACTTGCCTTTGCCTTGTAGACTCACCTTTCCATGAGACTCAGGTACTTGCCTTGTCTTTGCACTGTGGACTAGTGCTGGCTTCTTTTGTGTAGCCTGTTGAACTCATTGGGGGTGGGCTGGTGCTGGCAAAGGGAATTGCTGGGGAATATTAACTCAGGCTTGGAGGCCTTAATAAAGACTCTTTAACACCTGTTGGATGTATTTGTGTGTGTGTGAGAGAGAGAGAGAGAGAGACCAGGCTGTTTTCTGCTTTGGTGTGAGTTACTATAAGGTTCTCACCCTTGTAAGTCACTCATATTGGAGTAACAGGTAAATCAATGCATAGGAGGGGGAGGGGTGAGAGATATTTCATTTGTTTTCTCTATTCCCTCTCTTCACACTCTCTTCAAATGGTATTTAGAATAATGGGTTCCTTCACTGATACATTTAATGCATGTGTCAGCAACATACTGCATGCCATGTTGCATGTAGTCTCTATGACTCCTAAGCATGAAAACACAAAACTAAAGCTAAAGCTATGTGCATGAGGATGCCATGATGCAAGATTCACCCACTTGCACCTGTGTTGCAATCTAGAACTTAAATATGTAAGGGGAAGTGTTGATCAGGAATCTGATGAATTCGATGGTTGCTCATATTTTAAGATGGCCTTTGAGGTTATGGAAAGTCCATCAGGAAGCCACTAGCCAGCAGTTTCGGCATGAATCGAAATCATAGAAAGTGTGCTTGACTATTTTTAGAATTTCTATATTTCTATACTTATCTGCCATGTTCCTGCTTCCTCTTATGTAACCAAACGAAAGCAAAGCTCACACTGTGTTCAGTGTTCCTCCACCTTTAGGGAGGACTCATCTTTATTCAGCTGAATAAACGCATTTGGCTTATCAAGACGAATCCAGACTCTATCTTTTATTTTACCGAGTCACATTTGACAAACTGCATAACAGAAGAATATGCATTATGATGTTACAACACTTGGAAACCTGTGACCTCCACTTGGATGATGCTCACAAGAGTGATTTATTAAAAACAAAAAAAAGAATATGAATATGCTTTAAAGAATATGAGAATTACGAGACAGGGGGCAAACCCTTGAGACTTCAGCCACTTTTTATTTTATCTTCTATGGTGTTTAATGTTTAAGCTTTATTTGTCGGAAACAGAATTCAAAAGCACAGAAGAGTCTTAGGTACATAACAATGCTTGCATGGGTTGTTAGATCAAGCACAAAACTACCATACTGAATTCCTCCTGAATTATGAACCTATGGTGTGTTCAGTGAAGAAGAGGTAATGCCATTTCTCCTTCTCTTGAAGAAATAGAAAAGTTGCTGTACCTATTTGGTGCTATTTCTAAACCTAGGAGTTTTGTCTGTGTTTAAAATGACAGGAAACCTTTTTCACTTTTGTTTGGAAGTGGTTTCAGGGGCTGCAAATGGAGACCCCAAAACATACCTTCATGCAAAAATTCTAACTAAGCCATCCTTTGATGAGAGAAGAAAATTGTGAAATAATCCAACCTATTTTGAATTATGAACTATAGGGATTCACAAAACTGGCCATGTAAGTCTTTAGAAAAGATCATAAGCAAACAGACCACTTCTGTTTAGTTGCACACGCTTGACATTTTCATCTGCCTTTTGCTTAAAGTCCCTGATATTTTATTTCTCTTATCGAAGATTGCAGGAGCAACTAATATGTTGTTTACAAAACACAGTGTCTGACTGATGAACATTTTTGAATAATAGATTCTTAATATGCCTGCTGGAAAGTGAATTTGGGAGACAATAGGAAAGCTAGAGTTGTTTTGATTTGTAGGAAATATTCCTTTAACATCATTGATTTTGCAACAGTTATAGAGATGAGCAAAGCAACCTGCATGCCCAGGACTTTTTGCAAACATAATTGGCTCTGATGTTTTGCCTGTTCTAGAAAAGCTAAGCCTATTCAATTACTCTCCAGGGGCTTGAGCAGCAGAACACTTTGACATCCCTAAGCATTCCTCATTTTGTGATCTTCCACTAACTGTCATGATTTTGTCATCAAATAAATTCCAGCTCGAAAACAGCATAAACACCAGGCAATCAAAATTCATTTGGGGTTATGAAGTCTTGTTTTATTTAATATAAACAGTGCAAACACAGAGAATGGATTTGTAAAAGCAAAGTTGATTACTAGGATAAAACTGACTGAAAAATATATTCACTTGTATAGATCTACTCTATTCATGTTTATTCAGAGGAAATTTTTAGTAAATTCAGTAGGATTTATTGCTAGTATTAATGTCTTAGGACTGGAAAATGTATTATTTTGTTGTTCTTTTAAAGATAACAGCCATGAATTTAGGACTGAAACAAATCTAAGGTATTGACACAATCACAATTTATCAACTACATGGATATAAGCTAAGGAACTGGATCCAATCTGGGACAGTCACCAGGTCCAGAGGTTTAGTCTTCGAAGCTTTTGGATTCATGCTAGAACCTTTTCTCAGGGAACTTCTCTCTAGCAGAATGTTCTGGTCCTGGTGACCAGCCCACACTGGATCCTGCAACATTATCCTCAGAAACATATATTGTTGTTTACATCTTATCATTTATGATTGTATCTTATGATTTATGATCCATGACATCACTCTGTTGTTTGTATGTACACTGAGAGCTTATGCACCGGAGACAAATTTCTCATGTGTTTAATCACACTTGTCCAATAAAGAATTCTATTCTATTCTATTCTATTCTATTCTATTCTATTCTATTCTATTCTATTCTATTCTATTCTATTCTATTCTATTCTATTCTATTCTATTCTATTCTATTCTATTCTATTCTATTCTATTCTATTCTATTCTATTCTATTCTATTCTATTCTATTCTATTCTTAAGCTAAAGAACCAGTTATGCTGATGAAGGATATATGGTGCAGGAGCAATTTAACTTAGAGATTCTAAGAATTTTAAAATTCCTTCCCTAATTTAAAATTTGCTGGAACCTGTAAAAGTGTAGTTTAAAGCTTAGGTTTATGAAGGAAACATCTTATTCTGTCCCAAGGACTGTAAACTCCCAGGAACCAATATGCCACTGGTAGTATTCTTAGCAGAAATCCATGAAATGACAACGAAGATAAAGCATGACCAGAATTCTCAGAGTAAGATAGAATGGTTCAATTATTGAGACATTCCTATTGAAGAATGTACTAATAGGACAGATTTAAACTAATTCACATCCTCTAGAATATTACAAATGAAAAAATTCATACCTGATTTTAAAAAGTTAGTCTTTTAAAAATACATTTTAGGTGTACAGTATTAAACTATTATATTTAGTTGGGCAACCTTGTTACAGATTTCATAATAGCTAGATTGTTGCTATAAAGGTAATCTAAGAAGATGGCTTTAAAATCCATTGCTAATCATTGGTTGTTTTTCGGGAAGGGGAGGCTCTATTCTCACACACATACACAGACAGAGGAAGAGAGAGAGAGAGAGAACTGCAGTAATATTGAGAATTTTGGATCCTTAGAGTGAGATAGAAAAGAAAGAACAGGCCATTTCTAGTGTTCTTGGCCAAATCTTCAACAACAATAAAATAAAGACAATAAAATCTCTGACCATGTGGAATCCCTTGCAAAGAAGAAAAATAAGATTGAGATATGAAGTAAATGCTGAATTAAAAGAATCCTCTAACTATGGTTAGGGAGTAATAAGAGCCTTTAAGTAATTTATTATAAGGAAATTCAGGAGAGAATATAAAATATATTTTCCAATGAATAATGATCATCTCAGCCAGTATACTACAAAAACAGTCATTTCAATAATTGTTAGATGAAATATAAGAACAGAGTGCTATAAATTATTTCCATTAAAAGGTAAAATACAATCAAAATATTCTAAATCACAGTAAATAAAATATTGGCAACAATCAGTTTTATGCAGTAACCAAGGAGTAATCCAGTTAGATATTCTTTCTTATCATATCAATAAGGCTTATAAACATATTTGTATCCTAATTGTCATGTTTTTGCAAAAGTATTCAAAAGCATCTCTTTTTTCCAGTTGGGAAGCAGACTTGGAGCATTTTAGTTATTTATAAATATTGATTTGTGGGCCCTTAAAGCATGAAATATCTTGGATGACAGGCAGAACCAAACTACTAAAAAATGAATGGCGGTTGATTGAAAAGCTTCTTTCCTGTTAAAAAAGAAAGCATCATAACCCAGCACATTTTCCTCTAGTTGTTGCTGATAAAAAAAAACAAACAAGTTGTGATTAATGGCAGAATTCAAGGGCAATCGTGGATGCAAGAGACAATGATACACAGATTACAAATAATAAATCAATAGATCTCTTTTAGGGAAAAAGAGGTCACATACCGTGAATCTAGGGTGCCTGTATTTCTGTTACTGGATTTCTGCATGACCACCCATTGCTATTGAAATGTATGATTCACCTTCATCCCAAGCGGTTGGTCTTTATTCTGGCAAAAATCTAGAGATACCTGCCTTACTCATTCTGCTTGGTTATGATTAAAAGACTCAGAAAGTTCTCATAGAATAAAGCATATGGAGAGGGAAATAATTTACCCCAAATTATAGTAGAGAACTCACTTCTAAATTGTTCCCATTTGGATTTCAGGTTCCATATGAAAATTGCACAGTGAATTTGAATGGTTTTGTTCTTGTGGCTATAATTCTTCCAGAACTAAACAGAGACTTGTGAAAAGCACCTATTTGTATGCAAAAGATTGAGATTTAACCTCTGGCATCTCTAGATAGCTCTTCAAAATCTCCCATCTGAAATCCTGTTGCTAATACGTGTCAGTAATACCAAGCTGTGTGGACACATTTTAGTAAATAGTGAAGTTTCATTTTCCCTTCTTTATGCAAGCTGACTTTAAGTGAAATTAAAGGCAGTCAACATATAAATGTTCCCCACTTTCTTAATAATTTCCCACTTCAATCAAATGTTACTGCTTGGGGTCTAACTCGTGGAGGCTCTAGGTGTTATTCCAAAGTCTGAGTGTGGAGATTGTGCATTCTAAGTAACTACAGTATGTGTGTACCTCTCTCTAAATGTGTATGGAGTGATGTGAATTTATTGATGCTTATACCTACTGTTACCTTATTTTCTTATTGATTCCCCCACTCACCCATTACCTCCTATCCATCATGCCAAGTTAGGAAAAAGATGAAAAAGTGCTAAGAAGAGAGGTGGTAAGAATATAAATATTTTTTTAAAAATCTACCATGGCTATCTACTGGTCTGGTTTTGCAAGACCTGTCACAATGGATTTCATCACTGTATAGATGACAGCTTTGAATGGCATTTGGTATTTATCCCTCTCCGTTTAACAATCTCCATCTGGACACACATATAAACTGTGGGAGTGATGTATCTGAAAAGGAATATACTTCTGAGATGGTTGCACTTTCTAAATAGAATAGTTGTTTGGGGTTTTTTTTGTTTTTTTTTAATAAGAGCTAAATAGAGGAACTTTTTAAAAATGGTTCATTGGGGAAATTTATATGAGCTAGAATATTAGGCAAAAAAGTTTCTCATGGACTTTTTATTAATAGCCATGCCATTAGCTAAAGTTGCATAGTACAGGTTTAGGAAAACAAGTGTTTAATTGTTTTTTTTAAGGGACATTTTAAAAAATCAGTGTAATAATAGATGGGAATTCTTCCCATTTAACATCGGTAGTAGCGTAGATTGCATTTCTGTCCATCTATATTCCTAAAAGAACAAGGAACCACTGGTCAGTTCAAAAAAAGAAATGGCAGCAATTCATGTAATTGAGAACATCTGTAATGTAGGGCAATAGAGATAGGAAATAACTAGAGCAGGGGTGTCAAACTCAATTTCATTGAGGGCCGCATCAGCATTGCGGTTGCCCTCAAGGGGCCGGGTGGGTATGGCCAGGGTGGGCGTGGCCTACTGGGTGGGCGTGGCTAGAGTGCGTATGGCCTGGGTGGGCGTGGCCAGCTCTACATTGTTCGCATCAAGGGTGCCTATGGGGGCCTGGGCAGGAGTGGGACAGATCTGAGGGTCTCTGGCAGAAGGAGGGTCTCTGGGCCAGGGCCAAGGCAGAGGGGGCCGTTCCCTCACTGTTTCCAGGATGGCTTCGCAGGCCACATGAAACCACTTCACGGGCCGGATCTGGCCCTCGGGCCTTGTGTTTGACATGTCTGAACTAGAGGAAAGGGACTACCCGTCAGAGACAGGTAGTCCTCAAGTTATGACCACAATTGAGCCCAAAATTTATGTTGCTAAGTGAAACATTTGTTAAGTGAATTTTGCCCCATTTTACAAATTTTTATTTGCCACACACTTAATTTGTTAGTAACATGGTTGTTAAGTGAATCTGGATTCCCCATTGACTTTGCTTGTCAGAAGGTTGCAAAAGGGGATTATGTGAACCCAGACACGGCGACTGTCATAAATATGAACCAGTTGCTAGGCATCTGAATTTTGAACATGTGACCATGGGGATACTGCAACTGTCATAAGTGTGAAAAACAGTCATATGTCACTTTTTTCAGTGCTGTTGTAACTTTGAACGGTTACTAAATGAACTGTTGAAAGTCGAGGACTATCTGTAATTAGCAACCCCATTTTTTATTTAATTCTCCAGTTAGGGAGAATTACATGAGCTTCTTTTACAGTAATTAGATCATATCTGTAGAAAAGCACACATATACCAACTGATATACATTTTAGGTTTTGAGAGTAAGTTTTTCTAATTATTTTTACTTAAAACATTTATATAACCAACTAAAGTCACATTGTTTGAATTGGATAACCATACAAAGGTTTTAAATAAATAAAAATATAATCTCCAATTTGTCCCTGTTGCACAGCTTCTGTATATACAGGTAATCCTTGACTTATGACCATTTGTTTAGCAACCAGGACACCTCACAATCCCTGAGGCACCCCATGCTCTGCACATAATGACTGTAGTGGGGAGAGCCAGGATTGCATGGGGTGCCTTGTTCAATGACAGGAACAACTTAATGACTGTAATTCAGGATTCAGTTGCAGTTATAAGTCAAGGACTACCTGTATTAGAGAAGCTTCTTTGGACTTATAACGGGGGGGCACTTCCCATACACCAATCTGTTCGGTCTAGGTTGCAGACATACACATTCAGTCATAGTTGCTATGGAGTCAAGCAGATAACAGTAGACAAGATTGTAAATCAGGGTCTATGCAAAGGGATCGTGCCTGAATAAATCTGATTGAAGTCTAGGCTGCCATAGAGTAATCCAATTTTGTTCCAGAAGTTAGAGCAACAAGTTGGATTGTCTGCCAATCCAATAGTCAAGGGTTCGTGAACACAGGAACAAGAATCACAAACTGGAGTTTCCAACAAAGATTGAACACAAAGCAGCTACATAAATCTGCCTGCCCAAGCTGGCTGCAATTATTCAGGCTGTGCCCTTTGCCTAGTGAGAAGCCTCATTCTAGCATTGCTCTGCTTGGCGCTGCATGTATCAAAGTCTGATGCTGATGTTCCTCATCATCTGACTGCTCCAGCTGATTAGGAGGTGCCTATGATTGCTTGGCCTTCTCTGGTGAATCGTGGCTTGAAAATTTCTGAGGCTGACTATCCACAGACCGAGCTGGAGCAACATTGTCAGTATCAGAGTTTGAATCTGAATCCTGGCCCCTGACACACACTCATTGGAGAACAGAGTACAGGCTTTTTGCTAACTGGAAGATCTCACAGAGATGTCCATTTCCTCTACCTATCATCTGGAAAGCAGTACTGGTCCAAACCATCACATTCCCAAGACTCAGAATTCAGATTACTCCCGAAGACCATTATAGAGGTGAACTGGAAATGGGAACAAGCCAGATGTGTTGGGCTGTTGAATCTGAGAAAGGCATTCTCCTCGGAAATAATTCTACAATTATTGTTGTGACAAACAAGCCTAACAAGATCTCAACTGCTGCTCACAACAGCAATAACACAGTCCTCCTTCCTGCTTATTTTTGGACTCCATCCTTTCCTTTCTACTCATCCACCTTGCCCCTATCCAGATAATCAGTCCACAAAAGCTAACCAGAAAGCTCTGGGTGTGATTATATTGGCTGGAGGAAAGGCTGGAATGCAAAGGATATGTAGATAGTTCTACTGAAGGATAAGCAGTAATGGATAGAAAAACAGTCCTATGAGATGTTATCAAAGCTGCTCAAAATGCATCTATGTCTCAGTTTCTTCCTGATAATATCGCCTTCTGAATCACCATCACAAAATCCCAAAATTTAAATAACATAAATCCATCACAAAAAATGCTTCTTGTAATATCGGATTAAAACAAAAACTCCAAGTAGCCAAAAAAACCCAACCAAACCCTTATTCCACAATGATCTAGGAAATCACAAAAAATGTCTTTCTCAGGCCCTACAAAATGTACCCAAATATCAAAGATACAGCAAAGATCTAGCAAAGGAATGAAGTATATTTGGTTCCTATTAAGTAATCATGATTTTCAGACTGGAATTCTAATTAACAATTAAATTCAATCTCACCCAATTTGAATCATAAATGTAAAATTGTCAAAGCTTTATCTCTAAAGCATACTGTATATTTCTACTACATTAGCCCACATGCTAACAATATTGTGGTCACAGTTTCTCTAGCAAAATAATTTCTGTTTTGTCAACCTGCAAAAGTCCGCAGTAGCTGGTGGAAAAAACTTAACCTGAAGACTTGGACACAGGATTAGGTAAGGTATTTATTAACGAGGTGCAGCTGTGAAATATGCAAACAGAATCAGTTGTCCTTATTGTTTAAGTCTAAAAAGGTAGGCTCTTTTACATTTCCAATGCATTATTTCAGCTGATATGCTGATATTCTTGTTTGAAACAGGTGCAGCTTTTTAACAAAGCAAAAGGCGGAGGGTATTTTAGGATGCATAAGAAATTGAATTTGGTAGATTCCAATCTAAACTGAAAGAGAGGAGCAGCAACAGAATCAAAAAAGACTGAAATTCAGACACTGCTAAATCCAATCATTAATTAATCTCATCCAAAATTGATTTATCCAGGAGATTTTGCTTTTCCAAATTCTGCATCAGAGTTAAAACAGTTGTAATGAGTGAAAACAGACTAAAGCGTGTATTGAAAAACATGAATGTAAACTGTGGAACAGAACAAACTAATCTATACATCAGTACACCATAAACTGCCTGTGAATAGAGAACTGGTACACAAAGTTGATACCAATGTAAGCAAAGTGTTTGTAGGGATGTTTATGCATTCGTAAATTTATGAGGAACCCAGAATATGGGAAACACTGAAAGATTGCACCAAATAATATTTGGCAAAGAGTTGCAGTTTCTTAGAATAAGAGTTATTTACTAGGAGGAAAATAAAATAATAAAATAAAATAAAATAGGCTACTGATTTGATATTTCATTAAGCTCATTGATCTCAAATGTGAGTTTGAACAATGCCTTTGTCTTATTTTCTTCTACTATTGCTTTGATCTAAACCAGACATGTCAAACACAAGGCCCGGGCGCCAGATCCGGCCCGCAAAGTGGTTTCATGCGGCCTGCAAAGCCATCCTGGAAACAGTGAGGGAACGGCCCCCACTGCCTTGGCCCTGGCCCAGAGACCCTCCTCCTGCCAGAGACCCCCAGATCTGTCCCACTCCTGCCCAGGCCCCCATAGGCACCCTTGATGCGAACGATGTAGAGCTGGCCATGCCCACCCAGTAGGCCATATGCACTTTAGCCACGCCCACCCAGTAGGCCACACCCACCCAGTAGGCCACACCCTGAGGGCAACCACAATGCTGATGCGGCCCTCAATGAAAATGAGTTTGACACCCCTGATCTAAACAGTGTTATATAATAGCAATAGTATATATACCGCTTCACAGTGCTTTACAGCCCTCTCTAAGCAGTTTACAGAGTTAGCCTATTACCCCCAACAATCTGGGTCCTCATTTTACCAATCTCGGAAGGATGGAAGGCTGAGTCAACCTTGAGCCAGAGAGATTATATAATAAACGTGTTCACAAGACACACTGAAAACCAATTTAGTGAAGTATGTTGGGCAAACCCATATTTTAGCCTAGTATATTGCACAACAAAGTCTATGTGTCTATTTAATTTATGCTTCAGTGTATCACTTTAGAGAACTTGCAAATTGAACAAAGCATGATCAGACCAACATCAATGTATCATATGAACATACTCAAGACATTTATACCAACTTTTATATTAAGTGGTATTGGTTTTTTTGATTGTATGCCTTTTCCCAGGTTTTGACCAACATGCACCAAAATAAGTGCATTAAGCCTCTTAAGCCAAACATGTCTAACTCGCAACTTCATCAGGACGATTTTGCCATTGACGGCAATGGGGTGGGCACGGCTTCCAGCACGGCTTCCTGCGGGCTGGCAGTTTGACACCCCTGTCTTAAGCTGTCCTAAAGTTGTCCACAGATGACAAAATATTTTAATGTACATGAAATTGTTTTAAGTTACTATCCAAGGCAGCCTTTGATTGCTGAAGATTGAAAAACCAAGTTATGGTTTTCCAGTAAAATAAAATTTCCCATCTGAACTTCAGACATCCTCTCTTGCTTGAGTATACAATTAAAGCAAAATAGTTTAAACATTTGCAACATTCAGACAACTGCAAAATAACAGGTGCTGTCCAGGAAGTGTGAATTAATTCAATTTTATATTGGAATCTGGGCAGAATGAACCCTTGAAGAATCACTAATTTTCACACACCAGAGTGCTGCCTCCACATTGAGGGCCAGAAGAGGGAAAAAACTGAAATTGTGTAAAGAGTTAAGACAATTCAGAAAAAAAAATAGTTTGTGTGCCTAAATGGCAACTGGCTAGTTAGAGTAGATGAGCTTGAAGTCCAGAAAGACAAAGAAGGAATATGATATGATAACAGGAAATAAAAAATATGGAGTCTCAAATAATTGCTCAGTCACACAAAAGCCAGATTGATGTAAATATATTCATTCCCGTATTGTAAAAAGACATTTTAGTGGAAATGTGATTTCTATAATACATATGCTTTAATAAACAGAGATATTCCTTTGCAGCTGACATTTTAAGAATGGAGAATTTTAAAATGTTACTGCTCGGGTCTTATTTAATAAAAGAGGAAAAAAATACTTATTTGATTTAAAGGGCTAAAAGGAAAAATTTAAACCATTCTGGAATACCTTTTTTTTTAAAGAAACAAATGTAGCTGCTCCTCTGTTCTTCAGTTGATTTAAATCCTATAACAGTTGCTGTGTAACCATGCTAGATTTAGTTCAAAATACTTCTGTTAGCACAGGGTTTTTTCATTACTGTACAACATAGGAAACAATTTGGTTGAAATGTATGCAAATACTCAACATATGCTTCAGCAGGATAATCAGTATAGTGAAACATAAACACACCTGCTAATGTTTGATTCACCAAATTGGTTGCCATGAATGTCACAGCTGGTGATGAGATAGCCGCTACCCTGGTGACTTGAGCTGGCATCCTTGGAGTCATGCAAGTCTCCAGTCTAGAAGCAATACCTGCATACAAAAAAGGATAGAAACATTTGAGTTTTTCACCGGGTAAAAAGAGCAAAGATCCTGGGACTGAAATTGTTATCATAAATGTGAGAGGTAATTGGAAACCAAATATTAATTGTTTAGTAGTGGTTAATTTTAATTTAATGTGCAATTATAACTTAGTGCAGAACAGGAAAACCAAAAGACTATACTGTATACAACCTGCAATAAAACAATATAATACTCAAGGCAAGGCATTTGCTAATGCAATATAATTAACAGTGCACAACCAAAATATAAATCTCTGGTGAATAATGAGAAAGAAGGTTCTTCTAGTAGTTTCATAAAGGTTTTGCATAAAGAAGCATTTTAACTTGACTTCTTTAAATCAAATGAAATTTAAGGGAGAATTGATTCCAGGAAGTTAAGTGGGAAAAGCCCGAAACTGTAAGGGGCCATTTTCACACAAGGAAAAACTTATCACACAATGAAGCTGAACAGACAGGTAAAGTGAATCGGAGTCAAGTTGTTCAAATAGGCTGGTTGTTCTTGTATGTATGGCCTGAAAAGTCAGCATTAACAATTTAAATGCATATAGCTCCTAAAGATTCAGCCAAAATTGAGGTAGAAAAAAAGAAAGAAAGAAAAAGAAAGAAAGAGAAAAAGAGAAAGAAAGAAAGAAAGAAAGAAAGAAAGAAAGAAAGAAAGAAAGAAAGAAAGAAAGAAAGAAAGAAAGAAAGAAAGAATGAAAGAAAGAATGAAAGAAAGAAAGAAATAGGAGTGTAACCAGAGAAATCTAGGAGCAGAGTCTTCTGGATATGAACCAATGCAAGGACATCAGTTAGAAAACCGTGCCAATCAATTATTAGCATAATCCAGGTATGACACCTTCAAGTAAGAACTAATGTTCTACCCGTTTTTGAAATAAACAAGATATGAATGAATTCATATTGAATTGAATTGAAAAATAATGGCTTATATCAATGAAAGACTATTAGCAAAGTATGAGCTGATAGATATAAGTTGGTCAAGATTTTGAGATGTGAAGGATATATCTTACAGAGAATAAATGTATAATAAATAGGTTATGTTTCTTTAAATAAATAGCTAAATGTGGTTTGCAAAACACATTGTTATCACAAGAAGGGAAGGGAAGTCTCTAACAACCTCTTGGCAGATGCATAAGATCTTCTAACCTAGCAATTTCTGGACAAATTTATATTACAGCTTTCAAAGTTTTCTATATAAATATTTATACAAATCTTTTTTCCCCTAAGATTTGCTACTATATTCACTGCATCATTGCAAGCAAGAGATTCAGAGAATAATCTAAACAGATTATTAAGCATAATCCTTGCTTGCTTGAGTTTACCATCCATAAAAGGCAAGTAGCAGCCATGGGATTGGGACTGGGACTTGGCTACATACAAGGAATGTTTAAATATCCTTTTCCTCCCCAGATGACAATCCTAAGGAAATCTAACAAAAATTACACTTTTTTATACAATATATCTAATTTAACGCAGAGATAATCATTTCACTGATCTGAAGAAGGAAACAAGTAGGGTCTTAAAAAATTCCATTAAAATTGCTAGACTCATGGAGCTGGACCAGCCCTCATTTAATAAGTATTTTCATTAACACCTGTTATGTTTTGAAATTGACATTGGTACTTCTGCTTGTTCATTGCGGCTCAAATTTTTTAAAAAACAGACTAAGAAAACCACTCTGAAAAGAATCCAACAAATGGGTTTCCCGTCATCCTGAATATTGTACAGGTGTTTAATTGATACCTTAGAAAAACATAGTTGGATTATATATGAATGCTTACCACATCCTTAGCAATGTTGTTCTTTGCATCTGCAGCTTACTTCCCTTGTACGGACAAGCACATGGCAGACTATGTCATAAGGTGGGCTTCTCAACAAGTCCCTTTCATCATTTGGTCACACTCTGCATAGGTTCCATTCAGAATGCAGATGAAGTAAGCTGGCTTTTGAAAGGGAATCTCCTGGACCTTCTACTCCACCCTTTTTCTTTATCTTAGGTAAACATAAGGATTTTGCATACTTCCTGTTTCTGGTTTGCTTTTCAAGCCTTTGCATACCCGCAGAAAGACTCTGACCTAGCTCCTGTACTCTCTGCTTTTCTAATCAACACTCTCTGCATGCACACTTTTCATTTACTCCCTGTGACAAAAGCCAGCAAAATACACTTAGGCTACTTTTGTTAGCTGTGTTTCTCGCTACCCTCCCCTCCCAATCATCATCATGCAGATCTAACATCAGTCTGCACAGGATTTCCACTGTAATGTGATATTTTTTCCCTTCTTCTCTCCTTCTCCTTCTTAAAAAAAGGGAGAGATAACTTCCTTTTGCCCCCCCCCCCTGAAACATTTGGGAAATTTGTGCACATCAACCACAATATCTTTGGGGGGGGAAAGTCAAATGAGAAGATCATCTTGGTAACCTGGCTGTAGATTAATGGCTGCCTTACTCTCTAATGTGAAAAAACAGTCCAGGAATGTAAAGGATGCATTGCCTATTAATTTCATTTTTTATCCAAATTCTCATTTGGTGAAACACAAATTAGATTTATATCCTGTCTTTTCTTCAGGGGACTCATGGCAGTATGATATGGTACTGCCCTCACTTATTTTTGCTCACAATGTGCAATGTAGATTAGGATCAAGATAATGTTCTGCCAAGGATAATCCAGTTAACTGTCAAGGGTGAGAGTAGACTTCAAACTGGGTCTCCCTAGTGCTATTCCAATATGCTAGTCCATATTTTGTACAGAGAGGATCGCTGGTTTGAAAGAGGGGACAAAGAGGCCATCTATGTCAAAATTGAACAGCCTTCTCTCAGCAGAGGCGGAGGGATATGACATCATATATTTCCAGTTTACAGCACAGTCCTTTCAGCAATTCCAAGAAGGCTCCATACCCACTCAGGTCACCCTGAGGACACAGATAAACTTCCAAGTGGCTTCAATGACTATCTAAAAGAATGCAAGTGACCAGCTGTCTGCAAGGCATATACCGTATTTTTCGGACCA
Source organism: Vipera berus (assembly GCF_964194415.1). Classification (NCBI taxonomy): domain Eukaryota; kingdom Metazoa; phylum Chordata; class Lepidosauria; order Squamata; family Viperidae; genus Vipera; species Vipera berus. The sequence continues at coordinate 68,173,412 of NC_138207.1, forward strand.
TAAGACGCACTTTTTTTCCCCCAAAGTGGGGGGGAAAACAAGGGTCCGTCTTATGGTCCGAAGGTGATCCGTATGGCCAGCCCCAACCTCCGCAAGTGAAAGCAAGGGAGACTGCAATTGGCTCCTGCAATCTCCCTGCGGCTCGGCTTTCTCTTGCAGAAGGCAGGCTGAAACGGAGCAAGGAATGCGAATCGGCCGATCTCGCGCTCCTACGATCTCCTTCGCTCGGTTTCAGCTTCCCTTGTTACAAGAGAAAGCAGGCTGAAACAAAGCTCGTTTCAGCCTGCTTTCTCTTGTAGCAAGAGAAACTGAAACCGAGCGGAGGAGAATGCAGGAGCGCGAGATCGGCCGATTCGCATTCCTTGCTCCGTTTCAGCCTGCCTTCTGCAAGAGAAAGCCGGGACACAGGGCTGCCTCCGTAGGTACTGCTCTAACGCAGAGAGGGAAGGACAAAGAGGGAGGGAAGGAAGAAAGAAGGAAGGAAGGAAAGAAGGAAGGGACAATGGGAGAGGGAGGGAGGGAGAGGGAGAGAGGGAGAAAGAGAAAAATAGAGAGAGAAAAAGAGGGAGAGAGAGAGGAGAAAGAAAGAGGGAGGGAAACAGAGGAAGAGGGAGAAATAGAGGGAAAGAGAAAAATAGAGAGGGAGAGAAAGAGGGAGAGAGAGAAGCAGAAAGAAAGGGAGGGAAATAGAGGAAGAGGGAGAAATAGAGGGAAAGAGAAAAAGAGAGGGAGAGAAAGAGGGAGAGAGAGAAGGAGAAAGGGAGGGAAATAGAGGGAGAGAAAGAGGGAGAGAAAGAAAGGGAGAGAGAGAGACAAGGAGAAAGAAAGAGGGAGGGAAATAGAGGAAGAGGGAGAAATAGAGGGAAAGAGAAAAATAGGGAAAGAAGGAAAGGGAGAGAGAGAAAGAAGGAGAGGAGAAAGAAAGAGGGAGGGGGAGAGAGGGAGAGAAAGAGAAGGAGAGAGAGAAATTAAATTAGTAACATGATTGTTAAGTGAATCTGGTTTCCCCACTAACTTTGCTTGTCAGAAGGTTGCAAAAGGCAATCACATGACCCTGGAACAATGTGACCATCATAAATATGAATCGATTGCCAAGCATCCGAATGTAAATCACATGACCCTGGGGATGCTGCAACAGTCATAAGTGTGAAAAATGGTCATAAGTCACTTTTTTCAGTGTCGTAACTTTGAACGGTCACTAAGTGAATCATTGTAAGTCGAGGACTACCTGTACTTTATCATTTTTTTTCCTTTTTTAGGGGGGGGTGTCAAGTTTTTGACACGTTGCTGGGTGACATTGCCTTGTCCTAAAAGTGGTACAATGGATGAAAAGGTTGAAAAGCCCTGTTTTAGTATACTGGTACTATTTGGTTCAGAATATTTTTTTTTCTTGTTTTCCTGCTCTAAAAACTGGGTGCGTCTTATGGTCAGGTGCGTCTTATGGTCCGAAAAATATGGTAAATCCTTCTGGTCCCCATCATCCTTCAGTCAGAACTGAAGAAGCTACTTGGATGAAAAAAAAAATCTTCAAAGAAAAGCAAGAAAGTCCAGTTGTCTCTTGAAAAAGAACCCTTGGAACATGACCCCAAATAGTTGGGTGACCTCAAACAGCAGGAAAGATTTCCAACTCATGAGGAAGCTGCGTAAAAGTGCAAATGTCAATGTTTCTATTTACATTCATAATAGTGATTAAGCAGGCACAGAATGGGAAATGCACATTGAAAGAAATGTGCTAGCAAATGTGCTAGAAAAACAAGAAAGTCCTCGTCTCGTGAAAAAGCACCTTTGGGGTAACTATGATCTTGATGACTAAGAATCTCCATAGACCCTAGTGTTATTTTTAGTCTAATACCATATTAGTTTTCATTAATAAAGTATCATTTATTAGTTATTTAATTAAATATTTGACCAAAAATGTGTATTCCTATATATCTTTGTATGTAGTTCATCATATTTTCTCATTGTTGTTTGTATTTTTCCACAGCCCGAGTAGAGATTTTCACTGTAAAGGATAGAGTTGTGCATTCATTTCTCTAGTAGTATGTTTTGTACCTATTTATTTACATTTGGTACAATGCACTAATTTGCCCAAATTTGAAAATTCTAAATTTTCAGATATTCAAGAGGTTTTTTTTCCCCAGTTTCCTTATGTAATATATTTCTCATCATTTCTGAGAGGCAAACCAGAGTAGGTCAAATCCTAACTATCGTCCCTAGCAATAGGTTGTTTTTGTACCAGCAAGTGATATATCTCTCCTTGATTGCAGTTCCAGTCCTGCGTCATTAAGATTAACATGTTTCTGAACATTCTCCTTTGTGGAGTGGAGAGGAGAGGGGAGGAGAGGAGATTGGTTTTCATGGGCCTTTCGTTCATTTATGATAAAGTGAACCACTATTATCTTTAGAAGATCGATTCCAATTGGTTTTGAAGCCAGCAACTGGAGTAAACCTTCTCGTTTTATTAGGCTAGGGTCCCCAACCCCTGATCCATGGACTGGTACCCAGCCGTGGCATGCCAGCAACTGGTCCACACAAACAAGCAAAGCCCCATTTGTGGGATGCAGGCAGCACACAAAACCATGCACTTTCTGGTCCATGGAAAAACCTTTCTCCACGGAACCGGTCCCAAGTGCCCAAAAGGTTGGGGACTTCTGTATTAGGCTAATGTATGCAATCATCCAATTTTAATACTACACATTGTGCAAGTTGTGGTGTTCTTAGAAAAGGGGGGGCATTACTTCTATTTAATAGATCTCTATGTTCCGACCATGGGAACAAGAATCAGGAGAGAAATATACTTCATCCTAATTTCTGAATATCAAGATACAGAAATAGTGAAGTGGGAGACCTCGCAAGACAGCCCTTTCTGAATTCAGCATCTGAGTCATCACAAAGAGAGAAAAAGAAAGAAAATATCTTCTGTCAACTTTCCTTAAGCTGATGGGATTTGATACTGTACTTCAGCATTATTTGTTTTTGCATAGTTAAGTGCAGCACTTATTGTTGTTTCTCACATTTTAAACCATTTTTTTTCTTGCATGATAAGATAGGAACACAATTCAGGTGATCAATCAATACTATGTCTGGATTCAGATGTTCAAAAAAAACCCAATAGAATGAGAGCAAGAGCTTACTTAATTCCACTTAAAAGACTTGGATGCTACAGACAAAATTTTACTAAACCAAAAATTAAGTCTGTTCTGTCTGAAGCAGTCTGCTTAATTGATATAATTTACATGCTTTCCATCTATTTATGTCATATGTCAATGATGTTGAGTCAATCAGATCAAAACAGCAATTACATAATTATGCAAATGGAATGTATTCTATAAAATACATAAATTCAGATGAAATGGAGATTTGGATTTGATGGACATTCCTCCTCCCAATGGTCCATTAAAGAGGTGGCACTCTTTAATGTCAGATGTGATGTGATGTCAGATGTGGTTCTGACATTACTCTTGGTTTCATCTATTAAGGTAAGGTAAAGGTAAAGGTTCCCCCGCCCGTGTGTGTTAGTCGTTTCTGACTCTAGGGGCCGGTGCTCATCTCCGTTTCAAAGCCAAAGAGCCAGCACTTGTCCGAGGATGTCTCCGTGGTCATGTGGCTGGCATGACTAGACGCCAAAGGCGCACGGAACGCTGTTACCTTCCCACCGTAGTGGTCCCTATTTTTCTACTTGCATTTTTACGTGCTTTCGAACTGCTAGCTTGGCAGAAGCTGGGACGAGTAACAGGCGCTCACTCTGTTACGCGGCACTCGGGATTCGACCCGCCAAACTGCGGACCATCTGATCGACAAGCTCAGCATCCTAACCCACTGAGCCACCACGTCCCTTTTATCTATTAGCTGTTGGTAAATATGGAGCAGACCTTTTTATATACAGAAAAAGCTTTTATGTATCCATGGTTTTTTGTCTGTTTTGTAGGTGGTTTTTTTTGCACAGTTCTGTTTGAAGAATGACATTTTGCAATGTTTTCTGTGTATGGAGAATGGGCTTTGATGCATGTAGGGAAAAAAAATTCAGAAATTTTCTTCTAATAAATTGTTATCCACAGTTCACATAATAATGAGGGGGAATAAGAAGTATACCATTTTAATGCTATTTCCCACTTAAAAATGTTTTCATCTTTTGTAACAAGTCAAAATGGAAAAAATACAAAGCTCACAAAAGGTTGTTTATAAAAGCTAGGAAGCTATAAACAATCTATAATCACTCTGTGATTGAGGTGACGAAGACTTACGTATATGAAAAGAAGCAGATGCCTAAGAGAGGATGAATGCTTATAGGCAATTTAACAGGATGCATCTATGATTCTGTTATAGCAGAGGCATTGTGCTGTGAGTTCATTTAGCTTAAATCTGTATTTTTCTGAGTGTTATGTGTCCAAGTAACAAACTAGAAAGCAAGCATCAAGAAGAACAAAAAGATTATGAACCATTTTTTCATTATCATTGTCATTAGCATTTTCACCAAAATAAATCATATTGCCCATTCTTACCATGTTACAAGGATACTTGAGTTTAACACAGACATATATGCAAAATAAATATTATTAGGCAATCAGAAAAAAACATGTTTCTCAGTGTCCATGATCCACTGAACAGAAGGGCAGAAACCTACATTTAAGCCAAAGGGCTATCAGCCCTTTTCTTGATATGTTTCTAAGTGCCCAAAATATATTTTTTCTACAGACCCAAAATACATTTCTATAGAGTGCACAAAAAGAAGCAGGTGAAAAAAGGTGCATTTATGTGTGTGTTAAACTCAAGATGTGATAGCAAGATTATCTGTGTGTATGCATGTATGTATGCATGTATGTATGTACAGATGGACGGATGGTGTTCTGTGCCCTTAGCAAGCATTAGAATAAAATCAAGTACTTTTTATTAACAACTACAATTATGCAAAACTTCACTGCATTCCTAGTAGCAGAGAAATCAGCAATGAGTAAGAAGAGGAGGTATGAGCTTTGCATGCCAAGCACAGCAGAGGAGATGGTTAAAAAAAACATGACTTACTGATTCAATTGCAGAGATGCAAAGAGAGACGCAGAAACATTCTGTATAAGGGATGTTATTATATCTCCTCTTAGTCAGAATCAAAGTTAAAGCATTGATCTTTACTACTGTGACTGTTCTTCTGTTGTAGGAGAAGTGATTCTCCAGAGATCATTGGAGAATGTAAAAAGAATCTGAAAGACATTGTTGTGTTAGAGAATTTTGCATCGGTAACTATCTATAGGTCCAGGGTAAAAATTCTTGTTTGTTCTGGGTGATATTAGGGATGGAGCAGAAAAGCTGGAAGAGGACAAATTATTGGGTGAGCTAATGATTCATTCCTAGATGTGGCAGATTCTCATTTGAGCTTCTCTAAAAAGGGGTCTGAGTCCTCCCTGAAGCTGACTCAGGTGGAGTGGGAAACCTTAAATAAGGTTTTGATAAATCTGGATTTGGTCATTTCAAAATCTAAATAATCAAAATATGTACAGGACAAAGGCACCAACCAATGGCAGATTCAACACCTTAATGTCAAAAGTTCCAAAGGCCGTAGGAAACAATATGGTACCATTGAGGCTGGCCAACCTACTGAATGCAACTGGTGGCTTTCTGAGCTCCAGCTGTGACCTCTTGCATTTGTTCTAACCAGGAACTGGATGGCCAGAAAGAGAAACATGTTTACTTTGTTGAATGTCACAGCTTTCTAACATAGGTTTGCATTGTGAAAAGCAATACCATCCCCCGCGGTTTGGCAGTGTTCAGCCACTGTTTGATATTTACAGAGGGACCCGGCTTGGCTAAGGGGAAGAATAGTTGGGTCAACAGCAGAAAGAAAGAGTATATAAATCAGCTTGTGATTTAGTGGGCCTCAAATTGAGAGGCGGCAGGGACAATTTCATTGACGCAAAGGTTGAATGAAGTTGAGGGATCTGGGTTCACTTTTGCTTGCAAGTGACCTCGTTTTTGTAAGAATTTGCCTCGTTAGAGTACCATTGCTATTGCATTTAATTTGCATGGTGTGTCCTCATGTAGCATTATAATTACTATAATGCACCATATAGAAAAGTACCAGAAGAAAAGTCAGGCCACAGAGACAAGGAAGGAATGCTATTATTCTCATGACTGATAAAACTCATTGAAATTTATTTAGAGATTCCATAAATGATAGGCCTCTTCAAAAATGATTCAGATTCACAGTGAAAAATATGATTCCTGAGCTATTGTTGACAATAGTGCTTAATAACAAGAAGCCAGCAACAAAACAACAGCAACATGACAATATAAACAGAATAAGCAGACACTGGTCCGGCTTCCCTACTTATTCTATGCTTGCATTTTTTTTCTGGCTTCAAAATAGTCATAATGACAAAAATGCTTTATCCTTATTATGCTCCATTTTTAAATGAACTTCATATCTAATTTGCATTATTGTTTTAGACATAATAGTGATTAGCTTCAGAAAAATATTTGGCAAAGATAAAAATTCATTGAATTGTCTGTTTACACTTAATTTATTTTTCTTTTTAATACATGGTAAATATTATAAGCTGTTTAGGGTTTCCAGAAATGGAACAGCATGTATGTTGTGAACAAACAAAGAAATAAATTGAAGGGTCCATTTATTCAGATAAATTAAAAAATTGTTGTTCTTACAAAACCAAAAATTTAAATTCTGTGAAGAATAGAATGTTTGCTTTTCCATAATCTTCCATAAACTTTAGCATTTATTGACATTTTACAACCAGTTCTTGCTTTTTAAAAAAAAACAATAATTAATATTGTTTTCAATATTCATTGGTTCAAACCATTCATTTTTGCATATTAATCTTGCATGACTAATGAGCTGATTTGGGTGAATTCAGAGCACTGAACTGAGTCTACAAATCAAATTAACAGGTTGATTTGATTCATCAAAGTGAATCATGTCTGCCCAAATTAGTTGGGAAGCTTTCATAACATCACAACACATTTTATAATCATTTGAATTAGACAAATAAAATGAAGTAAAATCCATTTTGAAAAATTGGTCCCAATATATTCAGATATCCAAACCCAATTTGATTGACTTTCTAATTTTTTTGAACATTTAAACTGAATTCATTTTCCAAATTATTTCAGATGTCTAATTTAAACTGATCCCAATTTGCCCATCACCAATAAAAATATTCATATCATTTTTTTAAAAAACTGTTACTTAATTTACCAAAAGGCATGAAACCTTTCTTAGGAGAAAAGTAATCTTTAGTTACTGCTGTGCTACTAATGACGGAGAATATTATTATTAGCGGTAACCATCAAATTGTGTTTGCATTTTATACAGAGAAAGATAATAACCTATTAGGCAAAAACAAATCTTCAGAAATTTAAGAAATAAGCCTAAATGGCAATTTAATATTTATTCTTAATTTTCTTTTTCCCCCCATAATATTTAAATTCTTGTCTGTAGATTATTTAAACCAAGACATCTCGAAACTGCTAAATATTTAGAAGCAGAAAAAGTAACTTAGGAGTAGAAACAGGCCAAATAAATTTGTATGGTAAACATGGGTATCTATACAGGATGGAATCATATGAATTATAATATGACATGACATGACCCAACTTATCTAATTTGTGATTGAGGAACATGTTACTATTCATGTAATTTGCATGAGCCATATAACCTCACTGGGGTTTGTTCTGGATGTTTATGATCATTGCTTTAAAAGAAGCATAGGAAACTGACCCAAGGAAATAAACTCTGTCAAAATTCGAAAGTGAGAGTGACACAGCTGTCCATATAATTTTGGATAGGAAAGGGCAACAAGAGACCTTGGTTTGCATCCATTTTGCTGGGCATCAAAACAAGCTGAAATTTGGTTTTGAAAAAAGAACATGCTAACATTTTTTTTTTAATTTTATTTTAATTCCATTTATATCCCGCCCTTCTCCGAAGACTCAGGGCGGCTTTACAAACTTAGCAGTAGCCTTCATTCTATGTATATGCCTGCTTATTAGGGCTTTCACACACACCCCAAGCGGCATTATTACAAAGTCAGCTTAATTGCCCCCAACAATCTGGGTCCTCATTTTACCTACCCCGGAAGGATGGAAGGCTGAGTCAACCTTGAGCCTGGTGGGATGCGAACCTGCACTAATTGCAGGCAGCTGGTGTTACTTAAGGAGGCATTAGCCCACTGCTCCACCAAGGCTCTTAAACATTACTAGAAGACACATCTAGTATGTTAAGGATAAGAGATTTCATGTATGGAATTTGGTTTTTATTCCTGGTCATGTGTAAACATTCCCCTCATTACTTCTTCCTTGGAAAGAACTATCATGCATGGGACCAAAGCTTATTGAGTATGTGCTCTATCTTGCAGTTCCTTCTATTGTTTGTTTAACGCTCGAAAGTTTTTAAAAAAGAAAAAAAACAGGCAAGGGTGTTATTCCCAGAAGGAGACATTCAATTCAGCTGGTATGAAAAACCACAGAGCATGTCTCTTTCCTGTTTGTCACTGAGAAGAACCACTGCTTGCAGCCTTCCTAAAGCCAAGGAACCCAATGCTGATACAGGAGGCCATCCTCCATAGCTAGATACTTTATTGTAAGGTAAGTTCAGAGCAAAGCACTGGAGAAAGTGGCTGTTCTGAGAGACAAGCAAACCACTGGAAACTCTGGTTCGACTACATCGGTACTATCCTCATTTAATAACCACAATTGGAACTGTGAATTTGATCATTAACTGAAACGACCACTAGGCGAAGCCGTACCTGTGCTTATGATCTTACTTCAGCTTTCCTTTTGCTTTAGAGACCTACAAAATCATAAGAGCGAGAACTATTTGCAGTTATCATCTCAATCATCATCATCATCATCATCATCATCATGGTTATGATGGTGATTAAAAAAATAAGTTTGTGATTTACACATGTATAGCCTAGATAAATATTGTATAATTCTTTATGTTTATATAGTAGAACTATGCAGTCTGTCAAAGTTCTGCTAAAAGGATATTTTGGGGGTTATTATGTTCAGCTACTCTGTACCTCATCTATCATATCTTTACAACTTTATATTCTTTTCAATTGTTGCTTATATTACCAGAAAATCTGCTGATTTCATGTACATTTTGGCATGTGTTAATTCATAATTTGGATAACGATAATGGAATTCACAATTCCAAAGCGCCTGAAGGCAGTTCAAGAAGCAACTGATGGAAACTAAGCAAGGAGAGAAGCAACTTAGAACTAAGGAGAAATTTCCTGACAGTGAGAATAATTAACCGGTGGAACAACTTGCCTTCAGAAGTTGTGGGTGCTCCAACACTGGAGGTTTTTAAGAAGAGACTGGACAGTCACTTGTCTGAAATGGAATAAGGGTTTCTGCCTGAGCAGAGAGTTGGACTTGAAGACCTGCAAGGTCCCTTCCAATTCTGTTATTTTGGATCTACAGCACATGTTAAGTGAAAGAAGAAGGGATTCTAAAATTTTTCTGTATGGATAAAATCCAACTGTTTGAGTTAAAAAAAACAGTACTTTATGCTAAGCCAAAATGCTCCTGCAATTTAGAACAACCATAATCAGGAATAAATATTTGCACATTTTAGCACCCCATGAATATCATAAAAAGCAATCTCGCCATTAGATTGTCACAAAATTCAAATGCTAAAAGAGCATTAATTATTTGGCTTAATATCATCATGCAGTGGAAGGACTCAGAGTGGAGTAGATATGTCCAGAGGCCTGAAACGATATCTAAACATGATCTATAAAGGTCTCCACTATATATCAACCAATCAAGAAGCTTTCTCATTATTACAAACTTTCAACAAATCTTATTGGGATTATTTCTCTTCCGTTTCATAGTGTTTAAAACAAGAGGCTTTTAAGAAAGAGCCTCATCTCCTATGGCAGCATTTCTATATGTCCTTTCTTTAAGGAATGGAATTCCTGTGCTAAAAAGATAACCACCATTTTAAATTAATAACTTAAGTTTCATTAATAACTTCACTTGAATAATAAATATTTTAACAGCAACCATCTTTCCAACTGAGTAGTAGGTAGATTATACATTTGAGCACCATCATTTCCCAAGGGGCAAGGAGAGATTGTTCATCTACAGCTGAAGTATGGTTAGAAAGATCTGGAGTGGTCTACAGAATTGTAGGCAAATTAACAGACTGAAGGAGACAAGTGATAAAAGCAGCAACACACAAAATGCCGAGTTCAGATACTTGGTGTACAGTAGTTTTGGTATCTGTCATTTTCTAAAATGTGCTGTAGTTGGGGTATATAGTATATTTAATTATGCTTCTATTTAAACGCTGTATGCTTCTATTTAATATATATATAACTATCTTACAGTTTGCATAAGTATAGTATTGGTATTAGCATATATGGGTACTTATTTTCAGGTAAATGGAATTTAATCTGATTTCTTTCAGTTCTAGTTTTGATGGTTAATCCAGCTAATATATTGTCTTACTTTAGGAAACAAGCATCATAAGGACATAGGTTTATTTTTTACATTCAGAGAAGGGTTTTTAAATGGTTGACTAATCTGCAGGAGCTTGGTTCAAATTATGTTAAAACTATAATGGCTGAATTCACACATTATACAACCACCCTCCCCCCCCCAAAATAAGCAAAATATAATTATGACTTAGAATAGTGATATAGGCAGTCAGTGGCATTCCAGTTGTTGAAGGTTACCTCTCAACATCCATAAGGAGCAGGGTCAGTCATGATAAGATGTTTGGTGTTGTAGTTCAGCAACATCTGCAATGCCACAAAATGCTTACGCGCTGTTCATAGCAATTTGTAAACCAATGTAATAGGTATATGTGGGTGAATTCTTTGGGAGCAAAAATTGTAATATTTGGAAGGTACTACTTGCAATCTTTGTCATTGCCTGTTAAAAGTATCCATTAGACCAGAAGTCCCCAAACGATGGGCCGCGACCCACTACTGGGCCATGGCCTCTTGGCCACCGGGCTGCGTGAGTGGCTGGCCAGTGGACAGGCATGCTCACCCTGTCCTTGTGCCGGCACTAGGCAAGCTGTGAACCTCTCGCTGGCGCTAGGAGAACTGTGAGCCGTGCACCAGTGCTAGGAGAGCCACGAGCCTCTTGCTGGTGCTAGGAGAGCTGTGAGGCTCTCGCCAGCAGTAGGAGAGCTGCGAACTGCACACTGGTGCAAGTACACTGGTGCTAGCAACCCCATTTGCAGTGCACGCATGCTCACAGTCCCATTCATGTGCACCCGCATGCAGCCACATTTGCATGTGTGTGCATGCACGCATAAAGGTGCCTGTCCCTCCCTTTCCCACTGGGACTCTAAAGCAGCCAGGAGAACAATTCCATTATGGAAGTCCCTGCAAAATCCTGGCTGCCAGTGAACACACCTCCCTAATACTTATTAGCTGCCCAGTCCATGGCATGCCAGAAGCTGGGTTGCCCAAACAAAGCCCCATCCACAGGATACAGGCAGCATACAAAACCACTTCTCCTCTGGTCCATGGAAAAAACTCTCTCCACGGAACTGGTCCCTGGTGCCCAAAAGGTTGGGGGTCATTCTCCTAACAAATATCTCACTTAGCAACATAGGTGAGGGCTCAATTTGGGCTCAATTGTGGTCATAAATTGAGGACTACCTGTATTGCAAATGCCAACAAGAAACATTGTTCCAAACAGTACTACTTTGGAATACATCTTTCAAGCTCCATGTAGCTGAGAGAGGTCGAGGTGGGGGTGATGCAATCTGATGTCTGCTGCCCTATTTTCTAGAGTCTCCCAGTCCTGGCTATGTGTCTTGCATGCTGGGAATTTTTCCTTAGCTACTTGTGGATTTGCTCTTGTCCCCTTTAGGACCGTGGAATTGAAAGATGTTACCATGCAATCAAATCTGCCCCTTTTCAGATAAAGACCCACAGCCTTCTGTGGGATTTGCTACCTTATTAATATATCAGAGATTATAGCCTTAAGCACTTTTATTTATTAAGCTATGTTTCTGTCCATTTCAGCAACAATAGCAAATAATGACAATTTACCCGAGGCTAAGAAATAAGTGAATGGCTGACCCTGAATCAAAGTCTGGCTTGGACAATTCTACTTTTTTGCTTCCTTGTATATCAATAGTAGTTTTTCAATGGGGATTTTCTTTGACACATACACAGAAAGCACACACATGCCCCAGACTGGATAACTCTGTCCTTTTTTAAAAAAAATACTTATCAAATGATTCCTTTTAGGATTTTTTTTAACCATTTAACTGAATGAAAACACCAGTTCCACATTGCAATGTCTTCTTTCATTTCCATCATATTCCCTGAAACAGCCATTTAACCTGCAATACTGAATACGACGATATACTCATTTCCAGAAATACAGAAGACAAGAAAAGATTATCTGGAACAGTTTGATTTTGCTGTTAGCAGTCTGTCTTTGGAAAACAAAACAAAAAATGAAAAGTCTTCCTGCCCATTTCATATATTAAAGAAAATACAGTTTTCCCCTCCCTTTCTCCTTTGAGCAGACAAAGTTCAAGGCTAGCTATTTTGCTTTTAGGATTTGCTTTTCAATTCTTTACATGTTGGGGATATGAAAGAATTAGTCTTTTTTTTTTTAATCTGGCGTACAAATGCTGTTTTGTAAGTGAAGTCAGCAGATCCCAGTTCAAATAAAAGATTACAAACCTTGGCGCTCAAATTCAGAATGATCAATATTGTTATAACCACCATTTCATTCAGATGGAAACAATTCACGTTTCCTTGTAATTGAATATTTTCTTGGTTCTTTTGTTTCACTGTTGAAATTAAAAATGCATAGAAGAATATATTAGAAACGAAATGTTACAGTATAACTGCTAAATATTATAGAGATTTAAACTTATGGAATAATCCATGCTGGTTTCAAGTAATAGCCATGAATTTTAAATTGAGAATGTTACTGTGTTTTGGGGTAGATTTACTGCTAGACACCCAAAATACAATTTAAAAGAGAAGGGAAGATCTTTTATTTGAGTATTTCTTTTGTAACAGTCAAATCTACCTCTTTTTTACTTGATTAGGTTGTTAAATTTGAATGTAATTCTTGGAGTAATAACTCAAAATGACTTGCCACTGTTATGAAATAGAGAAGAGAATTTAACAAGACACATGTAGTGAGTTATACACAAAATGCCCACCACTGTTAAATGAAACTAGGAACATAAATCTCTTCTTGCTCTGCCTGGAGAATAATATCATTTGTCTTTTTTTCAAGTATAAATTATCTTACACTTCAGTGAATGAACGAATCACTTAATACGCAGCGTTAGAAAACACGCACACAAAATTAACCAAAGCACAGCATTCTGCCAACATTACTTTGCGTCTTGCAGTTTTCAATAAACTCTTCATAGACACTTATAGGTGAATACACTGAGTTTTTAATGAGAATTTCTAGCAGTCGAGTAATTCAGAGCCGTGCATGTACAGAACATTCAACTGTGGCCATTGCTGTTATTGCAAACAGAGTCATAATCTACTTCTCTACTGGAATTTTTCAGAGAGGCCTCAGAGAAAACAGGACTTGGTGTATCCATAGGAAGTGCATTACCTTGGCAAAGCTTTGGATTTTGCATCACCATTCCTCCAATGAAGAAAGTGAGTTTGGAAGCTTTTCTGTCTGCTTTAGCCTATCACGATTATTTCAGCAAGGAAAACCTAAGTTTACCCATGTTAAGAGTATTGCAGTATTCAATCTCCTTTTCACTACTGTTAGACATCATATTTGTACTACCAATTTGCTATTATTTTGTTGAGGCCATTCTTTCTGTACAAAGGCCGCCAGAGGAACTCTTCAGAGAGGAAGATCAGAAAACTTACCTTTTTGGGGTGGATGGGAGGAATGGGTACCATTTCTAATCAGTGGTGGGATTCAAATAGGTGAACAACTGTGTGGATGCTGCTTCCGGAAGTCCATTCTGGGCTGGGCAACAAAAAATTAGCTACCAGTTCTACTGAGCATCTTATATTCTGTGTCATATTCTTTGACAATGTAAACTTAAGGTCTGGACCATCTTTTATTGTACTTTGAATGTATTAGATTTTACTCTTCTATATAATAAACTACACCATCACTTCAACCCCCAGCATCTATGGACATTCTCAATCATCCAGGTCATCCGCAACTCCCAGGATCTCTCAGAATAGGCTATGGTTGCTGGGGGCTATTGGGAATCGAAGTTCAACACCATGTGCAAGACCATACTTTGCCTCTGCTAGTCAGTTGGGTCATTTGCCTCTTCAGTTTTTCATCCCCTGGGAGAATAACCTTGTGCAAGTTGTGAATTACCCTCAAACAAACAAACAGATTGAAAACCTCTGGCAGGAAATTCACAGAATAATTTTTATGGGGATAAAATGCACAGGCTGCACATGTCTAGAAATTGTCTTTCCATCCTGCATATGTATACTGCAAACCCATCATGCTATTTTCTTTCAGGATTAACAACATTATGCAAAACACACAGAGAGACAAAAATATATATGTTGTAATGAAGAAAAGCAATAAAAGCGAAAGATAAAGAAAAAAAGAAAAATTGTGTTATTTGTTATAAATTATGCCTGTCCATACCTTGGTGAAATCTTCCTTGTTTCCACTACATTGATGCCCCAATTAAATTTGCCCTTTTTTCCTTTAAGTTTCTCATTTCCTTCTCATTGGGAATCTTATTAAAATTTACCCATCAGTGACTTTCTCTAGCTTCCTCTTCCTCTCAACCCCTTCCTTCCTACTACACATTAAATTAGGCTTACATGCTACAGCCCTGTACAATTGGTGTGTGGCATACTCATTACATTTGTGGAACACAGCACTCATGAACATTTATTAAGGCTGACTGCCTGTTCATGGTCTGGAAAATTAACATATATATTCTAGCATAATTTTACTATTAAGGTAATAAGGATATTAATTAAAAAGAGGGATAAAACACCTACATTAAAATACCCTTGTCATCTAGCTCTGGATTTATTTGCTTTGTAATGATGGCTTTTTCTGCCCCTTCCTTCACCCAATTCACAGAAGATTATGTGAATGGAAGTCTCCTTTCATTACTTTTAATATATCACTAATGTCTTTCATTTTGGCTTCAAGTAACTCAAGACAGAATTATTTTCACAGCTCATTTAGGCAACATGTGAAATGGATAATGAGTCTGATGTCAATGCAAAAAAAGAATCATGCAGGCAATGGTTTCCCAAGGGGAACTCTATGCATGTTAAAATTAGACTTTAAAGATGCAGGATAGAAAGAGTATTGATGGAGAACACTGTTGAGTTTACCATGGGTAGCTAGGAAAACAAGCAAATGGACGTGTCCTAAAGGTGCTTTATCAGGAGGCACCTGGACTTTCTTGTTTTCTTTGAAGACATTTCACTTCTCATCCAAGAAGCTTCTTCAGCTCTGACTGGATGGTGGGGAATGGAAGGATTTATATTCCTTGCAGAAAGCTGGTCATTTGCATTCTTTTAGAGAGTCGTTGAGGCCATTTGGAGGTTTATCTGAGTCCTCAGGGTCACCTGAGTAGTGCAAATGTAGTGCAAGAAGGCTCTAAGCACATTTGCATTACTCAGATCAGGGGTGTCGAACTCAATTTCATTGAGGGCCGCATCAGCATTGTAGTTGCCCTCAAGGGGCCGCGTGGGTATGGCCAGGGTGGGTGTGGCCTACTGGGTGGGCGTGGCTAGAGTGCATATGGCCTACTGGGTGGGCGTGGCCAGCTCTACATCGTTCGCATCAAGGGTGCCTATGGGGGCCTGGGCAGGAGTGGGACAGATCTGAGGGTCTCTGGCAGAAGGAGGGTCTCTGGGCCAGGGCCAAGGCAGTGGGGGCCGTTCCCTCACTGTTTCCAGGATGGCTTCGCGGGCCACATGAAACCACTTTGCGGGCTGGATCTGGCCCCTGGGCCTTGTGTTTGACATGTCTGACTCAGATGATCCTGGGGACACAGATAAACCTCCAAATGGCCTCAATGACTCTCTAAAATGATGATGATAATGACGATGACAACAACAACAAAAACAATAATAATAATAATAATAATAATAATAATAATAATAATAATAATAATAATAATAATAATAATAATAATAATACAGTTGAAGGAACTTGGAGGTCATCTAGTCCAACCCCTGGCTCAGGCAAGAAACCCTATGCCAGACATGTAGAACTTGCAGCATCACGTGACATCGCACAACTTATCGAAACGGTTTTGCCATTGTCGGCAGTGGGGTGGGCACGGCTTCTGGATGACGTGTCCAGCCCACAGGTCAGCAGTTTGACACCCCTGCCCTATAACATTTCAGACAAATGGCTGTCCAGTCTCTTCTTAAAAACTTCCAGTGTTGCAGCATTCACAACTTCTGGAGGCAGGTTGTTCCACTGATTAATTGTTCTGTCAGAAAATTTCTCCTTAGTTCTAGGTTGCTTCTCTTTTTGATTAGTTTCCATCCATTGCTTCTTGTCCTAACTTCAGGTGCTTTGGAGAATAGCTTGACTCCCTCTTCTTTGAGGCAACCCCTGAGATATTGAATGCAAATGACCAGCTGTCTGCAAGGAATATAAATCCTTCCATTCCCCACCATCTAGTCAGAGCTGAAGAAGCTTCTTGGATGAGAAGTGACATGTCTTCAAAGTAAAACAAGAAAGTCCAGTTGCCTCCTGAAAAAGCACCTTTGGGACAACCATAACCTGGATGTCTGAGAATCACGATAGACGTAAGCAAATAGACAATAAATCAATCTAGTATTCTCACTTGACACACAAATGACCTAGCTCAAATTATTTTGGGCACATTACATAAAGAACTAGCTCTACTGTGAAGTTAATATAGTCAAGAAATATGGACCAACAGCAATATGGCTAACCTTCATTTCATTGCAGCTGTGATGGTACTACCATTAGAAGATTTGAAAAAAACAGGTTGGGAATCATTCTGAAGAAAAATTATCTATGTGATGTCTATGAGTCAACAGTGACTTAATGGCACATAGTCATAAGTATTCTTAGGGGGAATATATCCCCCTACTGCAAAATAATACCACATGCAGGACCACATTGTATAAAGTACAATGGTACCCCAGTCCTCAACGATAATCTGTTTTGGAAGATGGGACAAAAACTAAAACTGTCGAGCCCCAGGAAAATTACATGACTTACTATGTGACCTGCTATTTCGTCCAGAAGAAATAGCGAGCCTCAGGGCAGCCAACATCAGCAAGTTCTTCCTTGCACATTGACTACTTGACACCAGGAGAAAGACAAGATTTCTGCTCAAAATGCGTTGAATACTGATTTCAGCAAGTTTTGAAGCAGTAGAGTGCCAAAGTATGACTGTATATCAAAACTGGGCTGCTATTGCATTGACAGCAACAACAGAAATAAAATAATATCACCCATATAGAATCTCACTGTTGTGTAGTGAGTTCTTCGCGCAGGAAAGAAGACGAGGCGAGCGAGTTTAACAAAGCTCATGGTTTATTGTTTGCAGGATCTGAACTGAGAATTGAGCTGCAGCTTGCAGCAATTTATAGCCTGGCCCCTAGGTGGCAGCCAAAAGATTTAAAGTAACCCATTGCCACCTAGGGGTAGCCAATAGCAGCACTGGAGCCCTGGAGTCTGGGTTGTTGGAGAGCCATTAGCTGCTTCAGCTAACCACGTGGTGTTACACTTGAGCCCAATACATAACACTCACCACAAGGAAACTGATGGACAATGTTCTCTTTTCTCTGTCCTCCACATAAAGAGTAGATTTTGAGAAGCCATATGCAGAGCCATAATGACTGTCTGAGCGCTGTCTCAAAGCATGTCTTCTCCAAAGCACAGAGTTTTGCTTGTCAATTCTCAGCCATTTAGTCTTTCCAAAGCAGAAGGTTGACAAACATTGTTCAAGAGTCATCTGTGGTAGCATCTGAGAAAGTTATGTTAACATTTTTCCTCTCCACTGACACAACCATATGGAGCTTTATTGTCTACCATAATTTTCCATCTCTAAAATGAGGCTATTGCTTGGAAATGTTCATGCTGCAATAAATATGCTTGGCTTTAATGTGGCTCTGTGCTCTTTAACAGTTTGCATGTGCTCTTCTGGCAAACACGTTGAATTTCTTTTAAGAGTAACTTAAATGGCATTTATTATTTCCATGGAGTGCATGGTGTAAAGTAGATCACAAACTACTACTTGGTAAGATAGAAAAATGTGGGTTAGACAGCATCACCACCAGATGGATTCGTAGCTGGCTGACCAGCCGTACTCAGTGTGTGGTGCTCAATGGAACCAAATCTACATGGAGGGCAGTGTGTAGTGGGGTGCCCCAGGGCTCTGTTCTGGGTCTTGTGCTCTTCAACATCTTCATCAACAATTTGGACGAGGGGATAGGTGGGGAACTCATCAAATTTGCAGACGACACCAAGCTGGCAGGAATAGCCAACACTCCAGAAGATAGGCTTAAGATACAGGAGGATCTGGACAGACTTGAACACTGGGTGCTATCTAACAAAATGAAATTCAATGGTGAAAAAAGTAAGGTCCTACATTTAGGCAAGAAAAACCAAATGTACAGGTATAGTACAGGGGGTACCTTGCTCAATAGTAGTAACTGTGAGAGGGATCTCAGAGTCCTAGTGGACAATCACTTAAATATGAGCCAGCAGTGTGCAACAGCTGCCAAAAAAGCCAACACAGTGCTAGGCTGCATTAACAGAGGGATAGAATCAAGATCATGTGAAGTATTAATACCACTTTACAATGCCTTGGTAAGGCCACACTTGGAATACTGCATCCAGTTTTGGTCACCACGATGTAAAAAAGATGTTGAGACTCTGGAAAGAGTACAGAGAAGAGCAATAAAGATAATTGGGGGACTGGAGGCTAAAACATATAAGGAACAGCTGCTGGAATTGGGTATGTCTAATTTAATGAAGAGAAGGACTAGGGGTGACATGATAGCAGTGTTCCAATATCTCAGGGGCTGCCACAAAGAAGAGGGAGTCAAGCTATTCTCCAAAGGCAGGACAAGAAGCAATGGATGGAAATTAATCAAGGAGAGAAGCAACTTAGAACTAAGGAGAAACTTCCTGACAGAACAATTAACTAGTGGAACAACCTGCCTCCAGAAGCTATGGATGCTTCAACACTGGAAGTTTTTAAGAAGAGACTGGAAAGCTATTTGTCCGAAATGGTATAGGTTTCCTGCCTGAGCAGGGGGTTGGACTAGATGACCTCCAAGGTCCCTTCCAACTTTACTATTATGATTATGTAATGTTTATGCATCCAGTTCTTTCTTTCACAGTGATTTTTGAACCCAATTTCACTCACCACTCTCAGGAAAACAAAAAGTTTCTTCAAGGAGATGACAGTTGGGAGAAATTTAAATAGTAGGCATTTAGCTGCTGTAAGTGTTTGGATTCTTTTGTGAAATAAATTCTGTCTGTGCCTGACCGTAAAGCACATGGCCAGTGAATGATGAGATGTTTGAAGAAAAAAAACCACTCCTCCTAGACATTGTTAGTTTAGAACACACATGGCAACTACACATTCTATAAACCTAGAAAACCCTCATTTAGACCACCAATGTCATTATAATGAAAATAGATTATGACACAATATAAGAGGTTAGGTGTGTGAAAGAGTTAAGCTTGCTTTAGACCAGGGGTCTTCAAAGTCGGTCCTTTTATGACTTGTGGACTTCATCTCCCAGAATTCCAGTGAACATGCCTGGCTGAGGAATTCTGGGAGTTGAAGTCCACAAGTCATAAAAGGGCCAAGTTTGAAGACCCCTGCTTTAGACCAAGAAAAAAAAAGTCCAATTGTGGTGCTGAATTCTTAGTTTCCACATCAGTTGAAGAACTATTGCTTCATTTTTCATATGAAATGTTTGATATAATAAATAAATATATGTGTCATATATTTACTTATTATATTTGTTACCTATCTCCCTTTTCATGACCCTGTAATCCCTTAATTTGGGGGAGTAGAGTTGGGATGATTGGATGGAGTTGAGTAATGTGCCAGATGCACATTACAATTTAAATGTCATTAAACTTAAAATATACTGGCCAGATTCCCATTAAGAAATAATTTCTGAAAAATACGCATATAACTATATAGGCACTTACACATTTTATAAACCTAGCAAATCCCTTGTCAAGGTTTCCAATTTCATTATAATGAAAATGGCACAATAAAAATATTAGGCTTGTGAAAATGTTAGGTTGGTTTTAGATCTACAGGAAATTTCTTGTCCAGTTGTGACTGGTGTTAGCTTCAGTATCAATTGAAGAACTATTGCTTCACATTTCTATGTCTATAATGCACCAGTGTGCAGTTTAGGGATAAAGTCACACCAGATTTTAGGGTATTGTTAAACACCACACTGCAAAATTTGGCAGTAATTTGGGGACATATGTGTGTGGATTTAAAGCAGGGGTCTTCGAAGTTGGTCCTTTTATGACTTGTGGACTTCAACTCCCAGAATTCCTCAGACTCCATCCTTCCAAGGTTGTTAAAATGAGGACCCAGATTGTTGGGTGCAGTATGCTGACTCTGTAAACTGCTTACAGAGGATGTAAAGCACTATGAAGCAGTATATAAGTCTAAGTGTTATTGCTATAAAGCAGGACCATTGGCCATGTTGGATGGAAATTGTATGAACTAGCATTGTTGCTAATTTTTTAAAGTTTAAGAATCAGAACTGCTTAAAACTTTTACCTTTCCATTTATTTTGGGGTATATACTTCTTTTTTTCCTTATTGTTTTTTTAAGTGTCTTGGCTGATGAAGATTTTTTTTTGTTTACTCAAAAGCTTGTAAACTACAGCTAGTCCTTGACTAATGACCACAACTGAGCCCAAAATTTCTGCTACTGAGAGTTAAGTGAGTTTTGCCCCATTTTATGATTTTTCTTGCCACAGCCGTTGAGTGAATCACTGCAGCTGTTAAGTTGTTAAGTGAATCTGACTTCCCCGTTGACTTTGCTTGTCTGAAGGTCACAAAAGGGGATCATATGACCCCAGGATAGTGCAAACATCATAAATATGAATCAGTTCCAAGTGCTGAATTTTGATCATGTGACCATGGGGATGTTGCAATGGTCCTTAAGTGTGAAAAATGGTCCAAAGTCACTTTTTTCAGTGCCTTTGTAGCTTCAAATGGTCAGTAAACGAATGCCTGGAAGTTGGAGACTACCTGTACTTTGCAAATCTTTTGTTAGGTTAATAAAACACTGCAATTCATATGGAATTACCTTTATAACTTGTTCATTTAGGAAAATACAACATTAACTTCTGATATAATCAATATTTCTACATCCTATATCTAGGACCCTATGTTTTAATACTTTAAAAAAGTGAAAAAGAATAAAATTCTATGGAGAGGGTGTCAGCTTCTCAAAGGAAATGAATAGAATGCCAACAAAAAAATTGGGATTATTTTTTCTGCTCCAAACTGATTGGGTAAAAGTACTTAATCAATCCATAGTCAACACTGGATCAAGCCTAGCATGTCGTTTGAACAGGCTTTAATTTTGAACAAAGATACCTTTCTGGGGTGAATTTGTTAATAAATGTAAGAAAGAAAGTATGCTGTCCCACTCCCACACACACTCCACAGGTGTAAGGAGTCTTTATTAAGCACCAGCTCAACCCCAATGAGTTCCACAGGCTATTCAAATGAAGCCAACACTACTCCTCAAGGCAAAGTCAAGTTCAGTCCACTAAGCAGAAGCAAATTCCCAAGGCAAAGGCAAGTTCCAAGACAAAGGCAAATCCATAGGCCAAGGCAAAGGCAACAGTTGAAAAAACATGATCTGAAGTTCAAGGCAAGAGCACACAGCAAGGAAACAAACACGTTGTTCCCAGAATCACCTCCATCTGTCTGCTGTGCTAAAAAGACAGCTTCTGGGGCAGCCCATCAAGAAGTCCGAGACTTTCTCCTCATGAGTAATCTGGCTGACCTTCTCTGTTCCTGCCTTGCCTTTGATCTACGTGTACTTGGATCAGGCACAGGAGGCAGTTCTTCTTCCTCATCACTGATTGGGTGCAGCTGCATGCGTTCTCCACTTGAAGCCTCAGGGCTGTCCTGCTGCAGCTGTGCTTCAGCCAAATTCCCTGATATGTATAGGGGTTCCTGCCTGAGCAGGGGGTTGGACTAGAAGACTATTATTATTATTATTATTATTATTATTATTATTATTATTATTATTATTATTATTGTTGTTGTTGTTGTTGTTGTTGTTGTTGTTGTTGTTGTTGTTGTTATTATTATTATTATTATTATTATTATTATTATTATTATTATTATTGATCATCGCACAGTCAGCCAGATGTTCAGACTGGATCTGGCATTTTTGTCTACCTATCGAGTCCTTACCAAGGACCTGGGATAGGCAGATGTGGATGTTTGATGGTATTACAGATATCGTCGCAGGATGGAAGCAGTTCCTAGTAAGGCCGCCTTTTGCAATTGACTAATGGCGAATTTGTCAATGCCAATGGTGTTCAAGTGGTGCTCCAGTTATTTTGGGATTGCACCCAAGGCGCCTATTACTATTGGTACTACCCTTGCTTGCCTTTGCCACAGTCTTGCTATTTCTATTTGTAGGTCTTTGTATTTTGTTATCTTCTCCAGTTCTTTCTCGTCTATTCTGCTGTCTCCAGGCACTGCCACATCCACTATCTAGACTTTTTGGTCTTTCTTATCAACAATTGTTACATCCGGGGTGTTATGTTGCAGGTGCTTGTCTGTTTGAATTCTGAAGTCCCAGAGCAGTTTAACTTTATCATTTTCTATGACTTTCTCTATTTTATGATCCTTGTTCTTGCTTACAGGCAAATGATATTTCTTGCAGATCTTCCAATGCACCATTGCTGCTACTTTGTCATGCCACTGCTTGTAGTCAGTCTGTGCGATCTTCTTGCAGCAGCTTACTAGGTGGTCCACTGTTTCTTCAGCTTCTTTGCATAGGCAGCACTTATTGTCTGTTGCTGTCTTCTCAGTTTGGACTTTGTATGCATTAGATAAGATAAGATGATGATAAGATGAGATGAGATGAGATGAGATGAGATGAGATGAGATGAGATGAGATGAGATGAGATGAGATGAGATGAGATAAGATAAGATAAGATAAGATAAGATAAGATAAGATAAGATAAGATAAGATAAGATAAGATAAGATAATCTTTATTGTCATTTTTTACTGTGGGCACAATGGTGCACATCAAAAATGAAATTTAGTTGCCCATTCTCAAAGTGAGACACATACATGACACACTCCCCTGGGGATTCATCACAGAAAGCAGCCTGTTTGGCAAATGTAGTGTGATAAAATAAGATTGCATAGAAATTAATCCAAAAATGTGTTATTTAATTGATTTTAATAGTCAGCTCAGAAGGATATACACTGTTGTTCCATTTTTAAATTCATTACTTTACCTCCCTACACATCACACAGAAACAACTACATGCTAAACAGGAACAAATTGTAGCCATAAAATAAGTATATTCATCATTCAAATGCACTAGAATCCTAGAAATAAAATTGGGCACCTTTAAAAATAAATGTTGATTGAACATGAAATTAGAGCGCAAAGACATGTTAAGAAACCAAAGTTAATTATATAGTGTTAGAAGAAATTATTATAAATTAACAAAATGGAAATATATTTGGGAAAAGAAATTGGGAAATAAGGTAGAGGAACAATAGCACCAAGGATTTCATTAATGATGAAGTAGCAACAGAAGTGTTTTTTCTTTTGTCCATAATTTACATTCCATTATGTGTGGTGCACCTGGAACTGCACCAAATTGTATCAGGTGAAAAGAGAGAAGTAGATTGAGCCATTACAAAGAAATGTGTTTACGTATTAAATATGTTTCCTTCCTTCCTTCCTCTCTCCCTCCTTTGCTCCCTCCCTCCCTCCCTCCCTCCCTCCCTTCCTTCCTTCCTTCCTTCCTTCCTTCCTTCCTTCCTTCCTTCCTTCCTTCCTTCCTTCCTTCCCTTCCACAATCTTCACCGAGTCAGCTACCTATCAAACAGACTATCTATCTTATTGGCAGACAGTCAAACAAATGTAGACATCATTGGGAGAGGAAATTTACAATGGTTTGTGACTTCATAGTCTGGGACTCTATGGCAAGATCACAAAGCTTGGATCCATTGTTGGCCACGTCGGAGGCAGTCTGGATGAATAGTTGATGTTCTCTGCTAGCTCTAAGTTTGCACAGCCATAGACATGGCCAGTGCTTTTTTTCTAAAAAAAAAAAGGTGCCGGAACTCTCATCTTGGCAGGCGCAGGAGGCAGGGGGTGGGGGTGGGGTGCTGCTGCAGTCACAGGTGTGAAGGGTGTTGGTGGCGGGCTCCCCCCGGGGCTGGAGCCGGCACAGCTGATGCTGTGGGAGCAGCAGAGCCCACTCTATATGGCGGGGCTGCGCGGTGCAGGCAGCGGAGGCGGTGCGGGCCAGGCGATGTTTTAATCTTATGATTTTAAATATATTTTTTGTCTATTGTAAGTTTCCCCAAACCTCGCCATGTGGATTGCATACAAATATTATATAATTGGTAAATAAAGGTAGAACATATGTTAAATATACATCAAATGATAATATGCTTCCCTACAAAGACAATTCTTGCTCAATGACAGACCAAGGAGTTAACTTGGAAAGGCAAGAGGAAAATCTAGAAGAGATCTGTGCAACTTGTAGAAGGGAAAAGCCCACACTGATAAATTAAAAATCTTTGTGGTCAGCAAAGGAATGCTGGTGGGCTAATCAATGATTTGGTGACTAGAGGAGCATCTACAGTGTTGGTGTTCATGGTCATGGTAAGCCATGGAGGCACTAGGCAACATGACTTTCAGGGCAGTGGTGGTGATTTTATTACTTTAAAAAAAAAGTCTATGCTCTTTCCAAGGGTGCTTGGTAGGCTACATGTACAGACCTGGTCTAGAATTTATTTTGGAGCATTCAACTATCTAGAGCAGGCATGTCAAACTCATTTTGTTTGAGGCAACTTTTTATAAAAGAATTGCCATTAATTTGTTTTAATAAAATAATTTACCGTATATACTTGAGTATAAGCCGAATTTTTCAGCCCACTTTTCGGGCTGAAAAACCCCACTTCGGCTTATACTCCAGTCAACAAAAAAAAAAGAACTGTCCCTTCGTTCGGAACAGGCTGCTGAGAGAAGGGAGCGGCAGAGCCTTGCAGAGCTGGCGGCAGTCCAGCGTTGTTTCTCCCCCTCGTGCGTGCGTGTGTGTGTGTCAGACCCACGGGAATGGCTGGTAGGGAAGCGGCATTCCGGCATTCCCCCCCTTCCTGTGTGTCGAGCCCACGGGGCTTGACACACAGAGAAACGCAAATGCCGGACTGCCGCCACCTTTACTAGCCATTCCTGCGGGTCTGACACACACACACACACACACACACACACACACACGCACGAGGGGGAGCACGAGGGGGAGAAACAATGCTGGACTGCCGCCACCTCTGCCAGCCCTGCAAGCCTCTGCCGCCCCAGCGTTGGTGGTCGAGCTCTTCGGAGCCGGCAGAGAATCTCGCGCAGGAGGAGGTCGCGGCTTTCTCTCTTGCTTCGGACTGCAAGGATTTAAACTCCAGGAACAAATCCCGATGGAAGTTTTTTTAAAAAAAATACTCCTCCGGGTCGGACAGGGGACCGAGGCTGAGGTCTAGGGGTAGTGGGGGGGGGCTCGCAGACATAGATGGGCTCAAGTGGAAGCCAAGCAGCCCTCCCGAATCTGGGCTTCGGGACGGAGCAGCCGGTGGTGCATTTCAAAAAGCAGAAAAGTTGGATTTTGAACATTTCAGAGGCCGTGGGTCAAGCAGGCTACGCTTCCCCGGGCGCTGCAACGGCACCCGTTTTCCCCGGTGAGTTTTCCCTACCTGGCCCCTGCAGAATCGCGGCGGCGCCCCTGGAGAAGCCTACCCCGAGGCTGCGGCCGATTTTTCCTTCTCCAGGCCTCTGCCGCCCGTTTCTGTCTGACACACACACACACACACGCATGCACGAGGGGGAGAAACA
Source organism: Vipera berus (assembly GCF_964194415.1). Classification (NCBI taxonomy): domain Eukaryota; kingdom Metazoa; phylum Chordata; class Lepidosauria; order Squamata; family Viperidae; genus Vipera; species Vipera berus. The sequence continues at coordinate 68,199,472 of NC_138207.1, forward strand.
ACGCTCTGGGCGGCAGAGGCCTGGAGAAGGAAAAATCAGATTACCCCTTCCACACGTAAAACTTCCAGTTTAATTACAAAGGAAGAAGAGAGAAACTTAGATCAACAGCTCACCTTCATTTCCTCTAGGTTGCAAGGGGAAAAATAAAAATCAAAGATCCTTGGAAGTAATGGTTGGAAAAGTTTGCAAGTCTTTGGGAAAGTTCAAGAAGTGAAAGGAATACCCTCCTCTTGAAAGACCAGATAAGGCAGACAGGGAGATGAAGAGTTCAACCGAGTTTCCTCTTTTGTTCAGGCATCTGCACCCGCTGCTTTTAAACTCGCCGGGCGCTGCAACGACACCCGTTTTCCCCGGCGAGTTTTCCCTACCTGGCCCCTGCAGAATCGCAGCGGCGCCCCCGGAGAAGCCTACCCCGAGGCTGCGGCCGATTTTTCCTTCTCCAGGACTCTGCCGCCCAGAGCGTTGTTTCTCCCCCTCGTGCGTGCGTGGGATGAGGCGAGAAACCAACAGCCTGCGTCCGTCTCTCTTTATGTATATTTCTGTATATATCTTATCTCGGGATCTAGACCTTTCAAAGGAGAAGGGGCGGCTGGAGTTCGTGAGTTGCTGTGGGACCCAAGGGTTGGGGGAAGAGAGATGGGAGGGAAAAGGGGAGAAACCTGCCGCTGGCTAGTTCTTTGTCTGATCGGGGAGCCTGAACAAAAGAGGAAACTCGGTTGAACTCTTCATCTCCCTGTCTGCCTTATCTGGCTTTTTGAAACGCACCACCGGCTGCTCCGTCCAGAAGCCCAGATTCGGGAGGGCTGCTTGGCTTCCACTTGAGCCCATCTATGTCCGCGAGCCCCCCCCACTACCCCTAGACCTCCGCTGCCGGCGGAGGCTGGATCCGCGCTCCGCAGCGGCAGGGCGCGGATCCAGCCGGCAGCAGAGGCTTGTGGAGCACGGATCCAGCCTCCGCCGGCATGCAGGCAAATCCTGCTAAAGGGCTTTTCCCCCCCCACTGGATCCGCGCTCCGCAAGCCTCTGCCGCAGCGGAAAGAAGCAGGCAGGCCTCTGTCGACGGCAGCTGGATCCGCGCTCCGCAAGCCTCTGCCGCCGGCTGGATCCGCGCCCTGCCGCCGGCAGAGGCTTGCGGAGCACGGATCCAGTGGGGGGGAAAAGCCCTTTAGCAGGATTTGCCTGCATGCCGGCGGAGGCTGGATCCGTGCTCCACAAGCCTCTGCCGCCGGCTGGATCCGCGCCCTGCCGCCGGCAGAGGCTTGCGGAGCGCGGATCCAGTGGGGGGGAAAAGCCCTTTAGCAGGATTTGCCTGCATGCCGGCGGAGGCTGGATCCGTGCTCCACAAGCCTCTGCCGCCGGCTGGATCCGCGCCCTGCCGCCGGCAGAGGCTTGCGGAGCGCGGATCCACGGGGGGGGAAAAGCCCTTTAGCAGGATTTGCCTGCATGCCGGCGGAGGCTGGATCCGTGCTCCACAAGCCTCTGCCGCCGGCTGGATCCGCGCCCTGCCACCGGCAGAGGCTTGCGGAGCGCGGATCCAGCCGCCGGCGACAGAGGCCTGCCTGCTTCTTTCCGCTGCGGAACGAAGCAGCCTGCCTGCTTCTTTCCGCTGCGGAACGAAGCAGCCTGCCTGTTTCTTTCCGCTGCGGAACGAAGCAGCCTGCCTGCTTCTTTCCGCTGCGGAAAGAAGCAGGCAGGCTGCTTCTTTCCGCAGCGGAAAGAAGCAGGCAGGCAGGGCGCGGAGGTCCGGAGACCTGCCGACGTTTGGGGAGGTTTGGGGAGGTGCGCGCGCACCTCCCCAAACCTCCCCAAACTTCGGCAGGTCTCCGGACGGCGACGGCTTGGGAGAGGTGCGCACGATCCTGGAAGCACCGAAGCCTCGGCAGCGCGCAAGTCCTCGGTAAGCTCCGGGCGGTCACTTGCTTCGCGTCTCCTGAGGGAAGGGGGGGCGACTGGAGCGGGCGTGTTTCCTCGCCTGCTAGGCGCCGCGATTTGCCTGGGGAACGCGCGGGCCCCGAATGGCAGCGTGGAGCGAGGAAGCGGACAGCCAGGGCTTCCCCGAGAGCCGCGGCCACACAGGGTATTCCTGTGTATTCAGGCTTGCAAAATGGCGGATCGAGCCTCTGCTGGCGGCAGAGGCTTGCAGAGCGCGGATCCAGCCTCCACCGGCGGCGGAGGCTTGCAGAGCGCGGATCCAGCCTCCGCTGGCGGCGGAGGCTTGCAGAACGGCGGATCGGCTTATACTCGAGTCAACAACTTTTCCCAGTTTTGGGGGGTGAAATTGGGGGTCTCGGCTTATACTCGAGTCGGCTTATACTCAAGTATATACGGTAAATCAATTTTTCACTTGATTTCAAATTAAATGAATTATACTGGTTGACAATGAGATTTTTTTTTAGTTCAATTGCCAAATGCAATAAACTGGTTTTAGGTATATGTTACTGGAAGGAAAAAGCAATCCCTGCTGCGTTAATGATCCCAGAGAAACATTTGCATGTATGCAGGCATCCTTAGGGTGCCATAGTTATGGATGAGAAATATTGGTTGCAACGTTGGCATTTCTGGATGTAATACAGATATTTTGGACTTATTTTTGTTTCTTTGCATGTTTGATACTTTTAAAAAGGCATATGCTACTGACTACGCTTATGCACATATGTAACATGATCACTGCTTGTCCAAAATTTTACTATACAGATAATACCACCAGAAATTATTTTAGCCTTTTTAATAAATGTTGTTATTGATGTTAAGCTCACCAGGGAAAACATCATATATTGTTATGTATATACTAGGTTAATTATTTAAAGACTGAAGTGCAACATAACTGGATTCTAAATAATCTATTTTTCAAAACACACAACAGTCTAAACAGTAAAAGTAAAGTCCAAATTAAGAATATTTCATTCTTAAGAATTGTTTAGATTCAAAATAGTTTTCAAGATTATACAAAAGATACTATTTTTTTCTAGAATCAGCTAAATTAGACATATTACACTGAGAAAAATGTTTCTCATTTCTTTCCTGCTACCTTTGATTTCATTGCAGAGATGTTAACATAACAAATAGATTATTTTGTTATCTAATTTTACCTTCCAAAAGACAGAAGCAGATGAAAAATGTGAGGTTCTTTCCTGTTGGCTTTTTTGAATTAACTGTTTTACATTCTAAAAGTTTAGTTCCTAAAGAAGTAATCCTGTAAATAATTTTAATGTCCTCCTCTAGTGCAGGCTCTTTTATGACTCAAGGACTTCAACTCCCAGAATTCCTGAGCCAGCATGGCTCAGCTTGGAAACCTCTCCCTTTCCCCTCAGCATGGCTGGCTCAGGATTTCTGGGAGTTGAAGTCCACGAGTCATAAAAAAGAGCCAGGTTTGCTAGCCCTGCAATAGGCTTAGGAAAGCCAATAAGGGAGCTGGGGGTTTTTTTTGTTTGTTTGTTTGCCAAAAAAAGGTGCCAGAATGCCATTCTGAGCGTTCTATGAGAAAAAAAGCCCTGGACATGGCCATGATTGTAGCACCATCCACGTCATGGAGAACAAGAAGAAGATGAGATCTCGGTAACATTTCAAATTCATTTGAATGTATTCTCTGAAGACTTGACAACTGTGAGAGTGGAATGTAAGCATATGTAGATCTTGTGAGGGTAATTTAAAAACCCAATACAGCTCTCACCTGCTCTTAAAAGATTCTGGGTAAGTTTCTATCTGAGGACAGGAAGAAAAGAAACAGAAAAGCTTCATCTGTGTGCACTCAGTGTGCTATATACCAAACATCTCTGCAGTCTGTGGAAACTGCATTTTTCTCGACTAACATTTGTTTGAGAATCCTCTCACCACTTGCTCATTTAATTTGTTTTGTTTTACTTAAATGGCTGTTTCCTAATGTGGGCAACGTTGAGATGAGTGAACTTCCCAGAAGTCTTAGCAATAAGTAGGAATCAGCATTGTCTTTTTCATTAGCCCTATCTTCAGGAAATATTTGTAAATTTATGCTAGATCCCCATAATGACCTATAGTTTTGCTTACTTATATAACTTCCAAGAAAAAGGCTTGTCATTGTTTCATTCTAAAATGTAGGCTTTAAACCAGATTAATTCAACCTACATAAAGTAGGACCACAGCTGTATTTGCATAGACCATCTCAATGTAGTTAAGCTTCTCCTGTCATGTACTATGTACAGCATGTATAAACGTATTGTGGTTCCTTCTCACATGCCTGCAATGGTGGGAAATGTGAGATACAGAAAAAATACTATATTTCATTACTTGCCTCATATATAAATATTTTATGTCCCAAGAAGAGTTAGAGAAGAAAAATCTCCTTCTACTTATTACAAATTCACTTTGAAATAAATGAATATATTCAGTCTCTCAAATTAGTCCTTTGTGATGGTCATATTATCATTTCCGGCTCAACCTCTGGTTTTCCAGCATCCATGTCCTCCTCTGCAGAGTCACTTAGAATGGCCCAATCCAGATACTTTATAGAGACTATAAGTTTCCAGCAGGCTGACAGATTGTTTTAACAACAACAACAACAACAACAACAACAACAACAACAACAATAATAATAATAATAATAATAATTGCATCTGGCTAATTATAATTCTGGAAATACCACAGGCTTAAAAACAAGGACACAAAGTTCTGAAATAATGTGCTTCGTTTGCTAAACATGACCATTTCAGGGATAAAACCATATATGGATATATCAAGCACATAAATATAAATTCCATTGGGAAAAGAGAAAGAGAAAAAGCAAGAGAGAGAATGACAGAGAATGATTGAGAAAAAGATCATGTATCTATATGTTGATGAAGTGTTTCTCTTCTTTGGAGCTAGCTGGCATCACACTTTCCTTCCATGAAGTCTTTTGTCCTGGGTTTCTATACTAGAAAAGGCTTATGTACAAATGTTGTGCCCCAGAAGAACTTTTCAGCTTCGGCAAGGAACAGTGGCCAAATAATTTAGCAAGCTGTGCTGGAGAAGGTTCATCACCATGTCATCTGGCATGACTTGCCAAAGCCTCAGGCAAGTCATGCCAGAAGCAGACAGCAGCACCTTTTCACAGTTGTTTGGCCTCAGTGCCACAAAAGACCTACACTGAGAAAGGACCCACAAAGCAGAACAAAGGAAAGAAAGATCATCCCTTCAAGTCCTAGAAATGAGGATGCTCTCTTACTCTGCAAAGCAGCTCCGAGGAAATGCTTCATTTGAACCTTTGAAGCCAAAGCACCCTTTGAAGATTTTTCACAGCCCTAATAATAATTGCAAGAGTCATTCTGAGACTTGTCAGCCCGAGTCTAATACTTTCCTCCTTGCAAAAATGTAAGGTACTATTTTCAAAGAAATCTTCAAGGCTTTTTAGTGCAGAGCATGATGTCCTGTCCTTTCCAATGTGCTAAGCTCCCAAACAACTTATTAAAAGCTGAGCTCTCCAGAGAATTTTGAATCAGAGATGAGTGAGGTGCCTGCTAAAATCGGTCCACTTTCCACAGGATTTGATATAGCACATACTAAATAGAATCAAAGACTTCATATAATATGTTCCCTTCCTTTTTTGTACTTGTTCCTTTTATCCAGTGATTAGCCAGAATTTTACACAGTTGGGAATATTTTAAGAAAATGCAAGTGTGGGTGTGCATGATAAAATGTGAACAATTATATCCAAAACAGAGAGAGAGAGACAGAATTACAAAATATTTGCATATGTTTTATCAGTCATACGCTCGAGATAACACCCTTTAAAATGTGCATCAACTCAATTATTGAAAAAAAAACATGTTTTAAATTTTACAAAGTGCTACCTAATCAGTCAGGCAGATCATCAAATCATGTCATGCAGAGGGGTGTAAAGAAAATGCATTAAAAGAAGATTGCCACAAGTAGTATATACACTTCTCATTAATTTTACTCCTAAGTCACCACTTGACCCAAACTGTATATTAGCTATTGGTGGGGAACAAAAGCAAAACACATGAACAAAGCTAAAAGAAACTAACAAATAAACTGTCATTTTATATTAGTGGAAAAATTATTTTTATTTTATTTTTATTTTAATTCCATTTATATCCCGCCCTTCTCCGAAGACTCAGGGCGGCTTACAAGCTTAGCAGTAGCCTTCATTCTATGTATATGCCTGCTTATTAGGGCTTTCACACACACCCCAAGCGGCATTATTACAAAGTCAGCTTAATTGCCCCCAACAATCTGGGTCCTCATTTTACCTACCTCGGAAGGATGGAAGGCTGAGTCAACCTTGAGCCTGGTGGGACTCGAACCTGCACTAATTGCCTTTACTTGAAACAGATGTCAGAATGATAATTTCTTATGATGATTTCATCACTTTACGGCATGGTTCACTTAAACTGTAATATATGACTCACCCCAATATACTATTTTCAGAGAGATTGACTGCCAGTTGCTAAAGATGACTCTCTCTGTGTTTATGCAAGTATGTCTTTCAGAGAGAGAGATTTATTCAGTTTTATTTGTACCTAAATCATACAGCCATGGAGAAAATCTACCGTATCTATGTGATAGCAGCTTGATGGCACATAATCAGTCAACTCAGACAGCTATGCTTTGAAAGTAGAGATAATAATTAGTTAAAGAAATAATTTTAGACTAGAAGTTATACTTTTGCAAAAGTTTGATGATGTGGATTCTGACTTTAGCTTAGTGATGAGATACCTGAGGTACCCAAGGAATGAATATGATGGTTTTCCTTTCTATACTAAAATCATCAATAATCTGCAATTTCCTTGGCTGGTTGTCTTTCAATGTCATCCCCAAAAGCAAAACAGACGAAGAAAGAACACTAAATTATTAGATAAATTATTAAACTGAAAAGTAGTCACAGCCAGAAAGGCAGCAGTGCTATAAATAAAGGAAAAGCAATAACAGAGCATCTCTGCTGATTGAAAATAATAAAATGAGCTCAAAACTCTACCAGAAAAAAATATCCAAACAACAGGACTAACTTCCCGTTCTTTTCATTAATGCCTTTAAATGCTAATCTATTTCTTTGTCACTTCTATTCTTTTTCTCCTCTTTCTTTCCATTTCTTTATTAATCCCTTTTTTGTCCTTCATCTTCTTTGTTGAAAATCTCTATTGACCCAGCATAGAAAAGAACTGAAGTAAAAATTGCAGCCACTAATTTACAGCAAATGACTACAGTGAATGGTATGATTTTTTTAAATACACATACACACACACACACACACACACACACACACACACACATATATATATATATATATATATATATATATATATATATATATATATATATATATATATATATATATATATATATATATATATATATATATATATATATAATCAGAAAGCAATATAATGTTCAGAGAAAATATATGGTTTAGTGACAAAGTAGACATGTAATGAGGAAGCCCATTCTGGTTCTGCATTTTTTTTTTCAAAAAGAGGGAACTATCATAGGTATAATTTATCTGAGCACAGAATTGCAGAGCAGCTGAACAATAAAGAAAATAGTTTAATATAATGTACAGTGCTAGGGTGAGGTGCCACATATTCACCATCTTTCTTTTAGAAACATTTTCAGTGTTATTTGTATAGGGAAGGAAGAGGCAGATAGATAGATGATAGATAGATAGATAGATAGATAGATAGATAGATAGATAGATAGATAGATAGATATATTCTTCCACCTTAAAAACTACTCTGATGCACCTTTAGCTATATTAGAGAGCATTCTAATTCTAAAAGGAATGGAAATCACTGGGTTTCAAATAAAATTATAGGTTTAGAGCTCAGCTTTATTGTGGATGGAACAGGCAGACTCTCCACAGCTCAGCTTCTTTAAATACTGTTGCCGGCAAGCCGGCGGCCAATCCACATCCTTAAAGGGTCCCGCCAGAACGGCCTGACCAATAGGACAGGAGTTTGACGCCACCTGTTGTTGCCGGGTGTTACACAGCTGATGCCCAGCTGAGCTGTCAGGTTAACATATAACACTAAATACATAACATCCAGTGCTATTTCTTTCTACTTTTTTGGGGGTTGGGGGGGTTGCTTTTTAGTAAGTTTGCAGTCTAGACTGGGGTGTCCATAAAAGATCCCCAAAGGCACTATTGCCAAGAAAATTGCATGCATATGTTCATATATTTTAAGAGGTTAAGCTTAACTCAAGGATATTACTTTATCTTTAAGGCAAAATCAAGAAATTACACAAGGACATCATCTCAAATTAAAATATTAAATTAAATTAAAAATCATTTTTTTAAAAAAGTACATGGCTTGCTTTTTCAATGGGTCCGATTTTGACAGATGCTTGCTAATCGGTCTTCTGTTGGGTATGATGATAACTATTCATTTAACACCATAACAATGTTTTACTCACACATTTAATTGGATAGGAAACTGTAGTATTGCTGTAAAATGTCCCAAGTTTAATTCAATTTACACTTCTTTCATGTTGGCACCTAAAATGAACACAAACTGTCAGGAAACCATCCTGAGGAAATTAATGAAACTGGTCTCAGTGCATTTTTGGAAAAAGGAAATGAAAGCTTGTATAGCAACAGTCACTGAAATATTGGGTTTCGTTGTTTAGCTAAAACATTAACAAATCCTTCATTAAAAAATCCAATACTGGCTTAATGCTAATCCACTCTGATACTGAGTTAATACTAATCCACTCTTTACTTATTCTCTCTCACACAAAACACTTATTAAACAATTTCCATGAAAAAAATGTAGTTATGAAAATATTGGCATTGGAAATACAATTATGAAAATACTGGCATTGGAAATTGTACCCCTTCCTTATCCTCATCAGGGTGGTTGCAAAAACGTTGAAATGGTACCTGGGGCAACTGAAGTCCACCCCTTTTAGATGTGTGCTACACATGTGTGTTACCATCTCTTTTGACACTCCCTCTCCCAGCAGATGTTCCTGCATTAGTGGAGGATCCATTTAGCTTTCTGTGTTCCCCCAACTAAAAGGTCTGTAAGCCATCGGGCAAATTTCTTTTCCAGTCCTGCTGCTCAAGTTCTTTTTAACAATCAAAATGCTGAGAAACCAAGAGAAAGCATTGACAATTCATTTTAAATGCACTTTGGGGAAGGATAGATAAGTGGCTAAGGCCCAAAGTCTCAGAAGTTACAAAATTTAAACTTTCCTTTTTGAGTGGATAAGAACATTAGAACCAAGGCTGTCTAATCTGGGATGTAGTTGGTGGTCCATAAAACAAGATAGTGAGTTCAACCATGTGCTCAAAACCCCTCCACCCTTTTAACATGCAGTTGTAAAAAGTGAGCAAGACTTCAATCATCCGATGACAAGTGCCATTTTGACTTTTTTTGCCCCTCCTAAAGATGACCAGGTGGCATGGGTAAGATTGGATGTGTAATGTAGATGCATGGACTGTGTGTGTAAAACATGCTGAGAGGTGTCCCAAACCAGGAATAATCCTTTTGTACTAATTACTATTCTGGAATATTAATCACAAATAGCAGAATTTTGCCCTTGGATTTCCTAATGGAAATTCTGTTGTTGTTGTTATTGTGCATCCAGAATGAATATCATTTGGACAACATTAGACTGTTATGAAGGACTAACAAATACCAGAGCTCACAGCAATAAAGTGCCCATAATCAGATTATTTTTCCAGAGTGATGTGATGGCCCAGTGGTGAAGCTTTCACCTCAAGAATCAGAAGGCCGTGAGTTTGATCCTAGGTAGCAGCAGATATTTCTCCCTCTGGGCATAAAGAGAAAATATCTGCTGTGAGCTTTGTGTAGGCGTCAGGAAGGGCATCTGGCCAGTAAACATTCAGCTCCATTCAGTCACCCTGACTCCATCCCAATGCAAGGAATTACAGGGTAATTAAAAGAAAAAGAAAATCAGGTTATTTTTCCCCAGAATCTGATGATAGCTTATTCAGTGTAAGAGCATGAAATATGCCAATTTTTATATTCATTTTGCACAATCTTCTTGCCACACTAATAGAATACACAGGTCTTTCCTGCAGCATTCACAAAGCCCCTTGATTGTTCTTTATGTGTACAATGTTGCCGAGTTCTGCCCCTGCACTGTCTGTCCATCTTTAGCTTTCTAGTGTCACTACCTGATCTACCAACATGCACAGAACACCAATTGGCAGGACAAAAATGGAATAGAGAAAGAGGAACTGCTCAGAGAGCCAAAAGGCCAATAGAGGTCACACGTCTAAACAACTGTGATATTTACAATTATTTTGCACAGGAAAAAGAGAAGCTGATGAATGAACAATTTGCAGAAGGGGGCAGGTAAATGAATGAGAGAGGTGAATTGACTAAAAACTAGTACAGTGGGGAAATAAATACATGGACAGTGATGTATGTGGTGTAAACAAAGAGAGGAAAATTGGATATGACAACAGAGGAATGGAAAGCTGGATAAGCAGGTGAAAGAAAGTTCAAGTGGGAATTGATAAGGTGAGAAAGGAGAAAATGAATCCATTGCAATTCATTTACAAGAGAGATCACAGTGGCCAAGCAGTACCATTGAGTAGTCTGGGTAAAAATGACACAGGGTCGTCAATGGAAACAACTACACATCACTCTTTGTCGCCACATAGTTCCATGACCATATATTTAAATCAGATGTTTTGCTTAAAGTCCTTTGTATCAAATATTTCATCTGTTCCTATGAAAAAAGGCAAACTAATGCAATATATTGCATTGGAAATCTGGCAAGCTTTAGTTTATGATACAATAACAGCAGAGTGCTGTTGTGCATATTTCTTCCCAGGATTCATTCAGATTGTAGCCACACTGCTACCATTAGAAGAAGCTGGTTGTGCTGTTATTGGACTTAATGTGTTGTGCTCCTCAGTGAAGGCATCACCATCATCTATTATATAACTGATTACACAGCCTTGAGAAACAGCAGCATAATCACATCTCTTTATATGATTTAAAATTTAAAACATATGACAGAAGGACAAACTAAAACCCTATCTTGCAAGCTGCAGCAATTCATACACAGTGGGCATCAAGGGTGCATACAATGGCAAAGTTTTTTTAACGTTTCTTTCAAATTAAAAGTATTCCAGGGACAAAAGTCTTTTGCAAAAGGTATCCTTAATAGACTACATCAATAGGTGGATACCAAAGCAATACCAATATTGCATGTAATAGAATAGTGTACACTTCATATAATTCAGAAAAGATGTCCAGTCTATTTTGGAGGGAAGGGGGGGAGGTGATCAGTTGCTAGATGGTCATCATGCAGAACCCTAATGTTAACGCAAGATGAACATCATCAACTTTTCTGTTTCTTAAACTTTAGAAAGATTTACCCAGTTTGTTGTGTAGCGTAGCCAGTTCTTTGCAGGCAATAAGCGAGACGAAAGGTTGCAAACAGGAACATGCTTTATTTAGGCAAACAGGAACAGAACTGAAATAGAGGCTGCTGCACAGCTACTTATATGGTTGGCCACTAGGAGGCAGCCAATAGGTTTAAAGGAACCCATTCCCACCCCAAATCAACCAATGATCTAGTTGGAGACAACAAGTCTGGCTTAGTCAGTGACCGTTACACAGACACACCACTGAGCAACCTTAAGCAGCATTCAAACAGACACGTGAATCAGTTCAAGTAAAAATCCCAATATGTTACATAGTTGTTTTTTAAAAAAAATCTTTTAAAAAAATGCTTGGTGTGATGCTTGATCTTATTGTTCCTACAGCATGGATGGTTTCATTGCCATTCTGCTCTTTCAAAACCCAAGCATCCTTGCCTTAACACAGTATTTCTCAACCTCAACAACTTGAAGATGTATGGATTTCAATTCCCAGAATCCCCCACCTAGCATGCTGGCTGGCAAATTCTGGGAGTTGAAGTCCACACATCTTCCTTGTTTCCTTAACAAACACTTCCTTTTAAAAATAGATTAAAAACAGCCCTAAATAAAGTAATTTTTTGCCATTCTTCGATAATTTAATTTGTCTTTCTGTGTGTCTCTCTGGTACACATAGACATATGAGAAACGAAGTAACTTTGTGAATTTCATTTCTGAAATATGATTTTGAAACTTCCCCTGAATGTTTTTTTATATAGAAAGGTAGATGCAAACAGTATAATAAAATGAGAATTGGGGACATATAGAAGAAAAAGGCTGCCCAACTATCATTGGATATGTGTACATCAGAAAGAATGTCAAAGCATATCTAATCAGTTGCATATCAGTCTTAATAAAATGTCTCTTATCTATATTATTTCATTAAGCATTTTTTTTGCAGATTTCTGCAGTCTCTGAAGAGGGGAAAAGGTGTGGATAAGAAAAGGATGAAGGAAATTTAGGTTTTGAATGCTCAGCACATTCTTTCAGACTGGGGACTATTCTTATTATTTGGCACACAAATTCAGCAGATAAACATAATAAAATGAAATAAGTGCAGAAAAGGGAAAATTTGCAGTGGAGATCAGACTGAGACGTTTTTGTGTTTAAATTCAAAAAGCAAATGATGTTCTTCAACCACCTAAATATAAAGGACATTATAGCCAAACCAGTTAATTATTTTGATAAATGAGGCAAGCAACAATGGTTTCACAAGCTCCTCTTCACAGTGGTGGCAATGAAAATATGATCAACTAATTCTTTGCATGTCCTTTAATATTACTGAAATCTGCTGTTTGGGGTAGCCATATCTCTCTCTCTAAAGGTAAAGCCACCCTACTAATAGGCATGATTACAAACTGTTTGTTTCAGTGAAACAAACAAACAAAAACACATGCCCTTTCTACACTATAGTAGTGCTGGTTTCACCAGTTGACCACATACAGCTTTTTCAGGCCTCTGTGTGGAATGAAGCACATTTTACTTGGCTTGATCCTTTTTGCAGCAAGGAAAACATATTTAAAATACAAGCGAAAACCGACTTAGTTGCATGTCAATTTACTTCATGTTACAGTAGTGGCAGGTAGGGATAAGGTGCCTTCTGGTGGAAGGAAAAATCCCAGGATGTAGCAGAAATGGAATAGCAAGAGCAAGAGTAATAGACTTATATACCACTTCACAATGCTTTACAGCATTCTCTAAGCGGTTTACAGAATCAGCATATTGCCCCCAATAATCTGGGTCCTCATTTCACTGATCTTGGAAGGATGGAAGGCTGAGGCAACCCTGAGCTGGTCAGAATCAAACTGCTGGCAGTCAACAGAGTTAGCCTGCAATACTGCATTCTAATCACTGTGCCACTAGGGCTTCTGAACCTGGAATTTTCATGCACTTATTGAACAACTAAAAAGCAAGAAATTCACAAACATAAAAATTCAACAAATAAACATAGGCTATTCCTGTGAGTTTAAAACTAACCAAGAGTCACATATTCCAACTGTTACATTTTATTCATTTCCATATTCTGTGACATATTATTTACAAACCTTTTCCAGTTGCTTATGCCTATATTCACAGGATATATTCTTTTTTATTTTAAAATATTACTCACTCTAATAAAAAGTACCAATATAGTATATTTAAAAAGCATTGAAACACCAACACAACCACAAAATTGAGAAGCATTACAATTAAAATCCCAAAGGTGCTTTTTCAAAAGGCAACTGGATTTTGTTTTTCCTTAAAGATGTTTTGCTTCTGATCCAAGAAGCTTTCTCAGTTCTGACAAAGTCCAGTTGCCTTTTGAAAAAGCCCCTTTGGGATAACCATGACGTGGATGACTGGGAATCTCCAAAGACATTACAATGAAAACAAATAAAGATATTGAAATGATGTCATAAGCAGAACATCTCTAAAAGCTTTTGCCATGTTGCTCAAAAACAAATTTTGCCTTTGTTTAAAAGGACCAGCTTAAAAGTTGACAAACAATACATCTCAATCATCTATTGTAACACATTGGGATATAACATCTCCTTCCAGTGTTGCATAATATTTTGTAGCCAGGCTAGTAATAACAATAAGTCCCTTGGGTGTAATTTCCAAACATCTAGAATAGCACTTGAACATCATTGGCTCTGGTAAAATCACTATCAGTCAATTGTAAATAGCAGTTTTACATGGAAAAGCTTGCATCCTGTGATGATATTTTTAACACCATCAGAGAACAGCACCCTGCTCTATTCCCTATCACCCTGGGAAGGAATTTATAGATAAATAAAAATGCCATATTTAGACTAAGCAACTGGCTGACTGTGTAACCAATCATAATAATTTATTAAACGTATGCTGGCTGACTCTCAATGATTCTGAATAGTTCATAAAATTGAAAAAATATAATAAAATAATAAAATATAAAATAAGAATCCCCAAACTTAAAAGAAATCACAATTCTTTGTGCCTTAACATTTTAAATATTGGGGAGAAACCCAAAATATATACATCCTTAATATAAGTGGAGACTGATAAGCATCATATAACTAATTCTGTTCATGTAGTAATAATAGAACAAAGCCAAACTTTATGAGTTACTATTTTGCTTTTAAGAGCAGAGTAATTGTAACCAGTTGTTATTAAACAGTCTCATCCAGTATACAGTATATGAAGGAAAAAAATGTGTATTAAACTCATTTTAAGATGATAGGAAACTAATTTCATATTGCTCAACGTAAGTTGACATTAATTTAATAAAACAGGATTTCAAGCCTGTTATTACAAAGGTGACATACCCTAAATAGCTAGTATTTATTTCACTAACTTCCTCCAACTTCCTAGAAAGAATTATTCACTTGGGAGACACAGATATTTCTTCCATAATCTGTGAGATATAAATATGATGAATAAAAACATGAAGTACTGTGGGCTTTCAGAAACAGAATCTGCATCTGGACAAAATAAACCAAATAACAAGTCGTTAAATTGAAAAAAATACTGCTTAACAGCATTCTGAGGTAAATCAAAGACATGTTTTAAAATTCTGCAAAAGCTTTAAAAACAGGTTCCTCAGAAGTGAGATGTTAATGGAATAATAATGTAGTGAGAGGCCAGCTTTGTTCCCTAAAACAGATCTAGATGCTATTTTAAAACTGAGATTACCCCCAATGCAAGCTTTTAATTGGTAATCAAGTCAGAGTTATATCTGCAACCCATTATTTTCCATTTAAATCTTACAGCATGAAATGCAAAGATTAAAAATGATCCATAGGCAAACAGGATTTGGTGGATCAAATAATAACTTTCAAACTGAGTCCAAATAGCAGTTATATTTTGACATCTGCTTTTCAAGATAGTAAGTCAAGCTAAAATAAAGGCTGAGGGAAAATGATGAAACTGTGAAAAGTTAAAAGTCACCCTTTAAAATGGATGTTGGTAATGATGAAACTTGCACAGGAGGTTTTGCCAAATAAATGTATTCAATGAGTTATCAGTTTATTGAAATAATATAATACAATAAATATAGAAATGGTCTCTGAATAATGGACAAATGCAATGAATCTCCCTGAAAGCCCTTTAACAATGCTAAATCTTTAATTTTAACAATGCTAAACCTTCTGTACCTCCTTCTAATTTTTTAAATTTTATATGCTTTTTAATATTTTATTAATATTTTGGGAGGGATATTAAGGATATAGGCCACATGATCAGGAAGGTTTTAATCTGTTTGAGCAACGTGGTGGAATTAAGGTAACATACGACATACAACCGACAATCTTTGCTGGCATGGTGAGTTTCTAGCTGTTTCGGAACTGTTGGTGAGACTGTTAAAATTCACTGGCGCTGTCTGAAATTGTTCTGCAGACAGCAAGATCTGACTGCTGGCCCAGCAATGGATTCTTTTGCAAATCAGGGCTGTTTCCAAAGGAGGCAGAGGAGGAGAGATCCCGGGGTTTATGGAGCAAAGGAACTGGAGAAGGCTGTCAGCAGGCCCAGAGGATGGGAGAGAGGCTTTTGGAGGAGTTGGTGGTGGCGGCAGCGTGCTCCAAGGGTGAAAAGAAGCAAGTCCTCTTTAAGGAAAAGGTGGAAGAGACAGGATCAGAAAAAGGAAAGGAGGTGAGGTTGTCATGCAGGAATAGAAGCTAATTTGAGGGATAATCCACATGGAGCTTCATTTCCATTTGTCCTGTTTGCCATTGTTTGCTCCCTAGAGACTAAAATGGATGATCTGTAACTTGAGCTGGCCACGAACAAGGAGTATATGTCAGAGGTGGTGATCCTTTGAGAGCTGTCTGCAATGAAATTTCATTTTGATGTATGCTGATTGGTGTACATTCAAAGTGACAATAAAGTTGTAGTAGTAGTAGTAGTAGTAGTAGTAGTAGTAGTAGTAATTATTGCAGTCTTTGAGAGAGATGGGCAGTTCAAAAATGTAAAAAATAAATAAATCATGGATTTAATTTATTCACATCCATAAATACATAAATGTATGCTTGTATGTTTTTGTTGTTTTCTGATTTTTTTTGTTTTATAGCTTTATGGATTCTTTTTCTTTTTGCAGTTAATTAACAAATCTTTAAAAAAGAAATGAAAGATATAATATAAAATAATATTGGAATTACGTTAGTCTTAAATATTTTACTCAAAGTCTTACAGTGATTTAGTAGCAAAAAGTATTTGAAGAATTAAGGATTTGCTCAACATCCTTGGAAAATCTGCTTCCATTTTAAGATTGTTTTAAAAAATAGATTTTATGGGGGGGGAACTGCTGATACTATGTTTTATAAACATCAGATCACAGAAATCACTTCAAATCCAAAGCAAGAGTGCCCTTTACCCCACACTCTTTATGGTCAAGTGCCACAAAATTTGGGATCTGTGTTTATTTGTTCATATGACTTCTTAGCCACCGTTCTTGGGTGACATGCAATAGAGACAAGAAAAATAATGTATAAAGTATACAGGAAAAAAAATAAAACCCAAATAAATACATGAACAAAACATCCCAATAAACAGTTATTAAAAACTTACGGAGATGATAAAAAATGTCCACTGAAATGAAATGTATTAAAACATTTCATACTACAGTAATATAAGAAAATTAAATAAAAGGACATCCAAGAATAAAAATTGCTTAGAACTCAAGAACAAGATCATATACTGTATGTCTCTGAAGATGGTATTGAACAACTGGGGAAAGGCTACCACAGAAAAGTATTGCAGTGCGCTCAGGATTACGATTACCTTCTCATGGCTAGGAAGGATGCACCAGTCCCATCCCAAGCCCTTCACGGGCCACCCACAAGTGCAAACAATGCCACAACTTGGCCTGAACTCTGTCTGAAAAGAGTACAGATAAGTTGCTTTGTTCACTTCATCCAGGAGCCTCTGAAACTCAGCACTTACCATCAACATTCCCCAAATGGGAGAAGGGCCAAGACTGGGCAAAAGTTATGTAATACAATAGGATCCAAAGATGGCCTTTTGAGATGGGAGCACACCACAGCATTCTTCAAGGCAGGTGGGAACATTGCCTTACTCAACAAGGCCTTAATGTTCCTGAAAATTCTTCTTAGATAATGACCTGGGAATCTGGACGCATTCCTCTCCAGACTAAAATCTAAAGCAAACTGTAGATTTGTAGAGCCTGACCTGTAAAACCACCCTAGCACATGAAATTGAATAAAATATTTACATGACATGATTAAAGATATATAACATGTTCAATTTTCTGAGATTCTAAAGGATTTTTTTAAAAAATGGAAACACAGTGTCCCCTACACCAAAAAGACTACATATTTAAAATATGTAGTCTTTAACATACCACCGCAATATATTATTGTGCAATCAAAGTCACATTTAGATTACATCCCTTTTGCCTCAAAGAGAAAATAAAATATTTGAAGCTGAATATTACAAGAACTCTATTCATTTTTCAGTCATCTTAAAGTACGCAATTTTGTAGACAAACTGAGTATTTCATGAAACAATACTTATTCCTTAAAATTTTTAACAGATTCTCAGCCATGGATTATTGAGAAAAACTATGGATTTTTTTACATTGATATACCCCAATACAAAGAACAGTTCTCAGTTTAGAAATATACATTTCTTAATAAACCTACTATAGATATTGTATTGATTGCAGATTATATATAATATATTTATGGTGAAATGTTGATTACGGTACCTTCCCAATACTTTTGACAACCTGCAGAATATTCCATCTCATTTAAGAGGGACAATACTGACATTAAACACCTGGCTCAATAGCAGTAATTGTGAGATGGATCATGGAGTCCTAATGAACAATCACTTAAATATGAGCCAGCAGTATGCTACAGCTGCCAAAAAAGCCAATGCAGTGCTAAGCTGCTTTAACGAATAGAGGAATAGAATCAAGATCACATGAAGATAACCATTCTATAATGCCTTGGTAAGACCACACTTGGAATACTGCATCCAATTTTAGTCACCATGATGTAAAAAAGATGTTGAGCCACTACAAAGAATACAGTGAAGAGCAACCAAGATGATTAGGGAACTGAAGACTAAAGCAAATAAAGAATGGTTGCTGGGATTGGATATGTATAATTTAATGAAAAGAAGGACTAGGGGTGACATGATAGCAGTGTTCCTATATCTCAGGGGCTGCCACAAAGATGAGGGAGCCAAGCTATTCTCCAAAGCACCTGAAGGCAGGACAAGAAGCAATGGATGGAAACTAATCAAGGATAGAAGCAGCCTAGAACTAAGGAGAAATTTCCTGACAGTTACAACAATTAATCAGTGGAACAACTTGCCTCCAGAAGCTGAGAATACGCCAACACTAGAGGTTTTTAAGAAGAGATTGGACAACAATTTATCTTAAATGGCACAGGGTTTCCCTGCCTGAGCAGGGAGTTTGACTAGAAGACCTCCAAAGTTCCTTACCATTCTGTTATTCTTTTATTTTGTTTTAGCCTGTTGTTATTGCTGAATTTTTTAATTTTCAACTCTCATCATTTTGTACAAGTCATGTTCTAACCCAGTTTCATTCCTTGTACCTCTGGATACAAACAGAAAAAAAAAAGTAAATCAAGTGTTTCAAAATAATGCACAAAGTTAAACCTGGGCTCTGTTTAACCTGGGCTCTGATGTGCACTTTGAAAGTGCTCATTAAAAAAGAAACTCAAATGGTTTGGACTTGCATGTGCTAACTTCATCAAGAATCATATCGGGGATCTTGTGCTCAGACCATTAAAGCATTCGGCTGCTTCAAAGCAGCTCATGCACTTCACTGATGCTCAAGATAGCTTAGGATACAGTCTTTCAGTCAGTTAATTGTAAAATAAATTGTTAACTATGCTACACTGTTCCCACTTCCATCTTAGGCAACACCAACTAATTTCATCTTGACATGAAGGCATTTGTGATCCAGTTACATATGTAAAGAACTTCAGCAAAGTTCTGTTCTTTGTATTTTGTTATTCAGACCAAATTATCTAAGGCTATAGTAATAGATATAGAACAGGTTAACTATATATACTCCCTGAATGAATAACAAGTATCTGAGGAAATCTGGCTACAGGGTTTTTAAAAAAAAATCATGTAATTTATTAAATATGTACCTTGGCTTATGTCTTTTGAAATTGTTGGCCCTTTGTTGAAACCCACTATTAGGAAGGAAGTATGCCTAATAATTGTCTTCTTAAAAGCCATCTCAGAAGAAATGATGTATTATTTTATATAGAGAGAATGCATCGTAATTATGAAAGAGGAACACTTGTCATTTAGTTATTTTAACTGGTCATAGGCCTTGTTTCTGAAAGAATCCCTTTTTTATGTATTACATACAAGTTGTAATTAGGCTGCTTAGATGTTCATTTTCAGTTCCTGGCTTCCATAGGTAAGCGAACAAAGAGCAGGTCAACATTCATACAATTGTTTAAAGGTAGGCAGTTTACATTTCTCATAAAAGGCAGGTTAACAAGTATTTTCTTCATGAAAGAAAGCAACACTTTAATCTCTTTCTAAATTAGTCAGAATTATTGCTGGTGGGTTATTTGCCACATTCTGTCCCAGCGTTCTCTCTCTGCTTCTCTCTGCTGAAGAGAAATCCTGTTGTCTCTACATCCCCATCTTTAAGATACTGCAAAGATCTCCCCATCTCAATTTACTCATTCCTTTCTGTGGAAAAAAACACAAGCAGCTGACTAAAGAGAGCTGATTTTGCTGCCATCAAAAACTTCCCTGGCAAAAGAATATGAAAAATGCCCAGGGATGTCTACTGCTCTCTTGAAATGAATTGATGCTTATTGTTAAATAGTGGGCTCCGGACCGCATGGCCAAGATGGACGACTCAGGACACCAGGGTTCAGCATTCCAACTCTTTATTGATGTCTCACAGACTGGGCAAACAAAGGGGCAACCGCCCCCCTTATATACCTAGCCAGGTATACTTGGAACCAATCCCATTATCTGGATTTCCCGCCAAAGACTACCCTGCCAATCCGGACAGGGCACCCTGCCACCTGGTGGTGTCAGTGGCTTATAACTGTGTAACATCTATATACATAACATTTATCTTTCAATAAAGTAAATAAATGTCAATGGGACATGTTGCAGGTACCTGGTGCCTCTACATTATTATAGAAAATCTTAATTCCCCCTAAAGATTCTGCCATCCTTAGCTAACTCTAAAATTCTTCTCCTATGGCATTCTTATGGCATTGTTCTATTACTTTGCACTTTCATCTCCTCTCTCAAGACTGACTGGCTACTTTCAGCTTTCTTCTTGCTCTTGTTAGTTATCTCCTCATCCTCCTTCTTTCTCTCTCCTGTTTTCCATTTTTCCTTCCTCCTCTCTTGCAGCAAATTTATCAGGATTTACTATTCTATTTAATATCCAAATTTCACTCTGACAATCATAGCTAAAGGTGTATTTTATATCTCACAATTCATTTTTAGGTCTTTTTCCAGCAGAACCACAACATTTACCCTAATCTCAGTCTCTCGCTTCATTGGAAAAAAGCATAATATGGTCTTTTATGGACATCCTTCAATTTTCACTTTTTAAAAATGTTTTTTTTTAGCCAAGAACAAGGTATTAAGGAATAGGTCACTCATGCTGCCATCTTGGAATGACCATGAAAACACAGAGAGAATGAGAATACAGTGTTAAGTTACCAAGGAATACTTATTCGCAGGTCCCTTGAAATATGGATGCATTGGTCCAAGAGAGCAGTGTTTTTCCACCTTGGCAATTTTAAGATTGTGGACGTCAATTCCCAAAAGGACGCGGATTAGGGAATTCTGGGAGTCTAAATCCACACATCATAAAGTTCCCAAGATTGAAAAATGCTAATCTACAGAGTTAACAGAATATAAAGAAGGAAAAATACAGAAATATTCACAATGGAGAAGTGGACTGGAAAGATGGTAGAATTAGCTAAATTGACTTGTCTGTTTAAAGGAAGAACAAAAATTACTGGAAATACTACATAATGGAGATTTTTTTTTGATGATTTGGGGATTTACTGATTAAAAAGAGTTGTTTCTAGGAAGAAAATAAGATATATGGGAGAGTGGCAATAGCACTAATCATACTGCAAAGATCAAAAGTTGCTTCTTTAGATGTCTTTTTTCTTTGTTTTTTTCACTTTTTTCCTACCTTTTTCCTAAGTTCCTGTAGCTTTAAAAAAAATCTGTATAAATTCTTTCCAATAAAACTGTATTTAAAAGAATTTAGGAGAACCTGCCACAGAATTCACAAGAGGCATACAGATCTGATTAGTTCACTCTTCAGGTACATGTGCTTTTCACAAACACAAAAATTAAGACTATCAGGGCCTGTCACAAAGAAGAGGGCATAAATTTATACTTCAAAGCAGCTGATGGCAGGATAAGAAGCAATGGGTTGAAGCTAGTCAGAGGGAGATACAACATGGAACTAAGGAGAAATTTCCCAACAGTGAGAAGAATTAGTCAACAGAACAGTTTGCCTCCTGGAATTGTACTCCATAACTGGAGGCTTTCAAGAAATTCTGAATACCCATTTGTCAGGAATGTTATGAGGATTCCTGCCTTCGGCAGGGAATTGGACATTTATCCAGGATTCTATGAAGACTCCAAGGTCTGTTCCGGGCCTATGATTCAATGGACTTTGTCAATCAAAACTGTGGGTAAAACTTTTTCTTTCTCTAATCATTTGAACTGTAAGTCTGATTATTTACCTTGCTGTTGCAGAAGAAATAATAACATGCTGTAGTCATAAGCATGACATTTATGCCATTCTCATCCTGCTGACTAAAAAAATAGAATCATTGCTAGTAAAGGAAGTTATCTGGGGCAGCAACCTCCTAGGACTGCATTTTTATTAGAGAATTGTAAATGGGCAAAAAAGCAGAAACTCACTTGTTTCTATTCCTAGTGTGATGATTTATGGATTTATGGGTGCTCCCTCTGAGAGCAGATCCCTTGTTCTACTGCAAATGCAGAAATTCCATTAATCTAGTTACAACAGAGAAGGCAAAGTTCTCCCCATTATGAAGCATGGCAAACTACAGTAGCTTCATCTTGTTTTGACAAGACTTGCATCAACTTTCCCGCTGCGTTTTTGCCTTGACTGCTTTTGGAGAGCATACTCTCCTTCTGCTGGAATTCCGCAGTCTATTTAAATGCAGAGAAAATTGGGGTCTCAGCTGCTCCTGTGGTGCTCTTGTTATTGCTGTACATCTGTTTCATGCAGTCTAGATTAATGCATCTTTAAAAAAAATGCATTGTTAAAGCAATTGTGTTTCCAACAGTTTGCACCATAATGTTAAAAACTCTAGCATTGTTTAGTAAGCTGCTTGCCTCTAGAAAAAAGGCAGAGCGTAGCTTTTTCCAGAAAGGGAGGTGGGTCAGGTTGATAAATAATTCTGATCCTAGCTTAGTTGATCCTAACTTTTAAATTGAGGCCAATCATTTTGCATGGTGCTTCCTTGAGTCTCTCGTGGGGTCCTAGAAACGAAGGAGCAATATCATACATTTTCATTTTGAAGCAAAATTGTCACAATTTTAGCATTTCTGCCTCGAAATATGTGCTGAGCATTTTCTGACTACAGTCCTACACTGCCTGACTTGGAAGCAAGATCCAATCACAATTTCAGAATAGTCATGGATAGGACTGCTTTATTATCAGAGATTGAAAACCTGGGCATAACTGAGGAACAAACTAGATGCTCTACAAGGGGGTTGTAGAGTTCCAAATGGCCCACTGGCACCTTAGTTCTACCTCTGTAGTCTCCAATATTTAATATGAAAAACATATTAATATTGGCAAATATAAGGAATAGACTAATTTTATTACTTTTTAACCATTCTCCCTTCCCAAAAGAACCCTGGCCCCATCTATTTTTGTAGTGTGATTGTATGCAAAGGAATACTGCAGCCAAGCATCAAAAAGACACAGAACTGAGTGCTTTATGACTCCCCTCCCCCCAAAAAAGGCTTTGAGAACTGGGCTTCAAAAGTTTGAATGTCTGCTAGATCAAACTTTTTAAGACCATTGAATATGTTCATTTAAAAAAAAATAATTCCCAGATCCATGAATGGAAACATCCATGGTGAGGTGTGCTTCTGAGTGTCAAGCTAACAAGCTGCAGTATTTATTCTATATATTAGAAAATTGATGTGAATATTTCTGATTGAGATTCCTTTCTTTTGGGGCCTTGGTCTTTCATGGAACTCTATCCAGTTTTCTTTGGTTCCACTGAACAAAATTGAAAAGGCCACTACTAGATGACTGGGAGTTGAAGTCCACGAGTCATAAAAGAGCAAAGGTTGCCTACCCCTGATCTAGTGCATCCCAGATTTCTGCATTCAAGATTTGTTAGTTTTAACAAAACACAGCGCTGAAACATTTTCATTTAACTCAACAAATTCATTTTCTTCTATCATTGTTAAACTTCAAAATCCAATAAAGCTTTTCAGTTTCAACATTCAAAACATCTCATGTGCACAATTGGATAGTTATGCATTTTTTAAAAAAAAAGTTAAAAGTTTTGGTTCAAAGTTCATAGGCACCTGCGCAGCAAAACTGTGTCTTTATATAATGGATATTAAAGATGGGGGAAAAACAGCACTCATTTGATAGAAGTAAATGAAAGGTCTTCAAAAATTTTAATACTGAAAGAGAAATTTAAAACTGAATATGCTCCAATGGAAATTTACTAGGTGAATGGAGAAGATGAGAACCAGGAAAGGAGAGCACAAAGAAAGGATGCTAAGTGAAACACGTAGGCAAAAGTTAGCTGGGTCTTAAGAGTGAGAAAGGAAGAAGACAAGCTTTCAATACATCTGTAAGAGAAGATAAGTAGCAAAACAGGAAAGAACCCATTTTTTCTAAAAGGTCATAAAAAGGGGGCTAGAACTCAAGCAACTGCGCATGTGCAATTAGTTGATTAATATTAACTGACACAGCTTGCATAAATTATCTCTTAATTTTAATGTGCATGGGATGTATGATTTAGTATGTAGCAGGAAATATGTAGGAGGCGGTCGGAAAGAGTGTAACCTCATAGTACCTCAGCCAATGGGGAAAGAGGAGGGATGTGCGGCCGGGGCCAGGGATCTATAAAAATGGGAATACCGGTATTTTGGGTTGAAACTTTGGAGAGAACCAAGTTTTGATAGCTTCTCTCCCCGCTTATTGCAATAAACGAAACAAAAGGCCTTCACTGTGTCTTGGCTGGTTATTGGTCAGGCGAGCTTGTCTCTGGTCATGAAGGAAAGTGGCCAGCAGCGCATAACACATTCATTTATTTATTGATCATATTTGAAATGTTGAACATTTATAGTTCAATCAGTATCCACTATCTTTATTCCTGTCTAGTTCTTCTAGTTTATGGCTGCTGTTTGTAGTTATTCATTTTGCTTGTTAATCACTTTGCTGCTTCTAGGAGATACTGAGTACTTATCAAAGCAAATTTTCCACTACTTAAGAAAACAAACAAACAAAATACAAATCTGGCTTTACTGTCTGCTTTTAAAATGTCCCTTATAAATAGGACATTTCCTCTTTGACTTTTCATGTACCTAAATTTCATATTTAAACTCTTCAGTGGTAATGGGACTGTCCCGCCTTTATTATTTTATTTGTTATATTTAAACATAAGAAGTTATTACTAATTCATGTCAAAATGTTATTGTGCTTTTATTCATTGCAGAGATCAGATAAAGATAATGACTTTTTTTTGTTGTTTTTCTTATTTGTTTGTAGCCCCCAATTCACGTTAGGTAAAGATATTTAGAATGTGTTTATTTCCATTGCTAAAGTATCACATATATCTACAAGCTCATATGAGCAATTTAATTAATTTTCACAACTCTTGGGCTATAACAATGTTTACTGAACAAAAGTACATAACATTACTGATTCTCATGATAGACCCATTCAATGAGTCTATGTATTTATCCTTTTCAAAAATGGCTGCAGCCTTCTTAACTCAAGCAAGCAGACAAATATGATCTTCCATGAAGCAAACAGAATGCAAATTCTTTTGGGAAGGGAAGTCAACAACAGTTTTCTTGCAAAATAATTTTTAGCACACAGTAAATACAGGGAAACTGTTCAAGTTAATAAATGAAACAAGACTATAACTTTGTTTAGAAATACACCTGAAAACATTAGCATTTGAAATCTTATGCAGAAAGTGTGGATAATCCTTGACTCACATTTAACCTTGTTACTTGAGAGGCCACCTGTCTCCCATAGTATTGGCCCAGCCATTCAATGTAGCAGGATTGGCAGGCTCTATGGCCAGCTCACCATGGCCAACTCACTGTGGGACAACTCTGTGTTTGTATTGTTTTGTGTCCTTAAATGTTTTTAACAATTGTAAACCACCCAGAGTTGCTAGGAGTCAGATAACATATAAATTCAATAAATGAGGAAGAGGAGGATGAAAAGCTGTCCAAATGTATGAAAACATTTGCAGCTGCCAAAAAAGTCAACACAGTGCTAGGCTGTATTAACAGAGGGATAGAATCAAGATCACGGGAAGTATTAATACCACTTTACAATGCCTTGGTAAGGCCACACGTGGAATACTGCATCCAGTTTTGGTCACCACAATGTAAAAAAGATGTTGAGACTCTGGCAAGAGTACAGAGAAGAGCAAAAAAGATGATTAGAGGTCTGGAGGCTAAAACATAAAAGGAATGGTTGCTGGAATTGGGTATGTCTAGTTTAATGAAGAGAAGGATGAGTGGGGACTTGATAGCAGGTTTCCAATATCTCAGGGGCTGCTACAGAGAAGAGGGAGTCAAGCTATTCTCCAAAGTGCCCAAAGGTAAGTCAAGAAGCAACGGATGGAAACTAATCCAGAAGAGAAGCAACCTGGAACTAAGGAGAAACTTCCTGACAGTTAGAACAATTAACCAGTGGAACAACCTGCCTCCAGAAGCTGTGAATGCTCCAACACTGGAAGTCTTTAGGAAGAGACTGGACAGCCATTTATCTGAAATGGTATAGGGTTTCCTCCCTCAGCAGGGGGTTGGACTAGATGACCTCCAAGGTCCCTTCCAACTTTACTATTATGATGATGATTAACATTTCAATTAATATCAGATGGCAGCAAAGAGTTTGGTGGTCTATGGTTCTTTTGTCACCATCTAGTTTTCATCAGGATTTTTTGCAACCTAGATATGATAGTTTATCCCTCTCCCCCCCCCCCCAGTACAGATGAATCTAACATTTCTGGAACATTGTTTGTTTGGAAGGCTTCATGGGCTACAGTATATGCCTCCAGAGCTTACTCTCATACTGATGTAGTTCAGCAAATCCTTAAAAAACAGGCCCATGTTCTTCATTTTGTAGATATTTCAAAGGACAAAATGAGCATATTGCTTCAAGATTTCACACATTCAGCCCAGCCCTAGACCTATATTATTCAATGCAATATTATTCAATGAGACAAATGGTCATTACATCAAAATGTAGAACAAACATAAGACAGACTAATATTATATAGGTATTGTTATCAAACATCAAACTGCTCCATTATCTTCTATTATCTGAACTATTATCTGAATATATGTATATGTTTGGATAGACAGATAGATAGATAGATAGATAGATAGATAGATAGATAGATAGATAGATAGATAGATAGATAGATAGATAGATAGATAGATAGACAGACAGACAGACAGACAGACAGACAGGTAGGTAGATAACCTTTATTGTCATTTTTACTGCAGGCACAATGTCATACATTAAAATGAAATTTAGTTTATTTATTTATTTATTTATTTAATTAAATTTTTATACCGCCCTTCTCCCGAAGGACTCAGGGCGGTGAACAGGGCATATCTTAAAACTACAAAAGTACAAAAGTTAAAAACATACATAACACACATTTAAACATACTATATACAACATATGTGTAGACCTACATCCTTACATATAAGTAACATATAAATATTAATCATTGTCCATCTTGAATACCTAATGGAAGGAGGAAGCTTTACAGTTCATAAGGCTAATACAGTATGGAACAAAACTGTGACTGAATCTAGATGTTCTGCTTCAGATACCACGAAGCCTCTTCCCAGAAAATAGCAAGGAAAATAAGTCATGAAGAGGATGTGTAGTGTCCCAGACAATCTTACGGACCCTGCTCAAGCAACGCTTATGTGCTATGTCTTGGAGGGAAGGGAGGGAACCGCCAATAATCTTTTCAGCCATCCTCACCACTCTCTGCACCACCTTCCTGTCTGAAGCAGTGATGCTTCCAAATCAGACTGTAATGCAATATGACAGGATTCTCTTAATTGTCCCTCTGTAGAAAGGGGTAAGGACAGGACAAGGAAGACATGCTTTTCTCATGCGACACAGAAAATGCAGGAGCTGCTGTGCCTGCTTCACCAGTGTCTTGCTGTTGAGCGACCAAGCCAACCTACTTGTTAACTGCACACCCAGGAATTTGATGCTGGTAACCATCTCCATAGGTGAATCATTAATGCACAGAGGAGTGTGGCTGTGCCTGCCTTTTCTGAAATCAACAATGATCTCTTTGCTTTTTCCAGTGTTTAACACTAGACTGTTTATCTTACACCAGTTCACCAAACCCTCAACCTCCTTGCGGTAAGCACCCTCATTGTCATCTTGAATAAGGCCCACTACTTTTTTATTATCCGCAAACTTCACAATATGGTTGGTTGCAAACCTAGCACAACAGTCATGGGTCAACAGGGTGAACAGCAGTGGACTTAGGATGCAGCCCTGAAAACCTGTGTTCAAGAAAATGGCGTCAGAAATATTTGTTCCAGCTTGCACAAACTGGGGCCTGTTAATAAGAAAATCAAGAATCAAGAAGTGTTTGAGCCTAAAGGGCACAGTTTGTCTACTAGATGCTGGGGAATGATTGTGTTAAATGCTGAACTGAAGTCAAGAAACAACAAAGGTACATAAGTATTTTTTTCCTCTAAGTGCTCGAAGCTCAGATGGAGAACAGAAGAAATATATATATTGTATGTATGTATGTACATATGAATATATGTATATGTACACACACATTTATCTCAGACTACCCTTTTGAAATATATTTTATTTAATGGCCCTCTTCACAGCTGTTGGCAGTCACAGTTATTCTTAAGGTAGCAAAATGCTATGCCTTATTTTTTGCTCCCTCATATCAACCTCCCCCCATTTCTGCTATTATTGGAATGGGGGTGGTTGAGAAATATTTTCCTCTGGGATAGGATAAAACTGGTTGTTATTTCCTGCACTTAACAATATTTCTGGTTATATTATTTATTAATACATGGCAGCACTGGAACATTTCAATGTTTCCTTGACTATGACATGCATTATTGATAAACAGTATCAACTGACAATATGCTTTCGTGATTGATATCGTCTTTTTGTAATGAATTTAAAATGTTAGGCTGTTAGAGTTATTGAAATGGGTTGCTTCTCTGAACTGTTGTGCTATACTTTGAAACAGATCAGTACTAGAAAAGTTTTCCCAATGATTTATTAATGCAGCACTTAAAAAAAAAAAGAACAACCGGTGTTCCTGTTAAGAAATACTTGGAGCCCCTTGGTGAGAAAAAAAAATGGCATACAAATCAAAGTGTTCACAATTGTGAGGTTACCTTATTTAGGCTTTGACTAGATTTGCAATACTAGGAGACGATATTATAGCAAAGGGATTCAGAAAACTCTTAGCTGTCATCTGTAGTGCTCATCTAGAGTGGTGTTTGTGAGGTCCTTGATGCTCTCTGAGCTTGGTTGTTTTCTTGCAGATGTTTTATTATCCAACTTGGTAACATTATCAATGCACTGATGATGATACCTAGTTGGGTAATGAAACATCAGCAAAAAAAAAACAACAACAACTCAGCCCAAAGCGCACCAAGGAGTCCCATAGTTCAACCCTGAGCTACAATATTCTATTTTAAAGCAGTGTATCTGAATCACGGTGGCTCAGTGGGTTAGGACGCTGAGCCCGTCGATCAGAAGATCGGCAGTTTGGCGGGTCAAATCTTGAGTGCCGCGTAGCAGAATGAGCGCCTGTTACTCGTCCCAGCTTCTGCCAACCTAGCAGTTCGAAAGCATGTAAAAATGCAAGTAGAAAAATAGGGACCACTACGGTGGGAAGGTAACAGCATTCCGTGCGCCTTTGGCGTCTAGTCATGCCAGCCACATGACCACAGACGCGTCCTCGGACAAGCGCTGGATCTTCGGCTTTGAAACGAAGATGAGCACTGGCCCCTAGAGTTGGAAACGACTAGCATGCATGTGCGGGGGAACCTTTACATTTACCTTATCTGAATCACAGCATCTTTAAGATGCCTGGACCTCAATTCCCAGAATTCCCTAGCCAGTTCTGGGAATTGAAGTCCATACGTCTTTAAGCTGCTGAGGTTGAGAAACACTAATCTAGAGTTTTGCAATCCAGATCTAATAGCCTTACTTTATTTTAGCGTGATCCCAAAATTCAGTATCACAACACCATTGATAGCAAAACCTTGCTAAAAAAAACTTGCTCAGGCAATTCCCTTTCCATCTATACACCTTCACTCAAAGTGTGATAGGGTGGTTTTGCCATAGTGTCATGGGGACAATCTCTTCATAGTGGGTCTTCTCTTGTGAGCTTGGAAATGGTCCTTGCTTAGACAAACTTAGCAAGCAGAGCTGCTAGATCTTGCTTGAGTTCTTCAGAACTTGGCCTCCACAAGCTTAATTACATTTTGTTTTCCTCTTCATTTTGCTCTATTCTATTTCTCTTATTTTATCTCCTGACGTATCTAGTAATGCATCAGGAATTCAAGCAGGGAAAAGGGTTTGTTCATTTATTCCAAGGGTGTCAAACTGCTGGCCCACGGGCCGGACGCGTCATGTGGAAGCCACACCCACCCCATTGCTGGCAATGGCAAAACTGTCCCGATACATTGCACGACATCATGTGACATCGGGAGTTTGACATGTCTATTTATTCAATAGCTTTTTAAAACTGTGTCCTCTATATCTGTCTCTACTTCAAAACAAAATAGAGATAACTATAAATACCTAGAAGGACTTTTTCCTGGCATGCCTTAAAACCCTAGATATACACTAAAGCAAGTTTCAGTGGGGATCCCCAAAAAATATTGTGCCATTTTAGTCAAACAATTTCTGTATCAGGGGACAGTGGGAAGCCCATAATCTCCCACAAACCTTCTTGTACGCAAACTAGAATATACTTGGCAGCTTGGATTCATTTTGGCAGCATTATAAAGGTGGCCCAATCTCTTATTTAGGTCTAATGTTGAGCCAATTTATTTCAACCAGGTCGCAATCCAATAGCTGGAAGAGGCATCTGGGCATGCTTTGCACAATTACAGAAGCCTCTTCCAGATTCCAGCAGCTGTGGTGGCACAGTTGTAAGAATGCAGTATTTCAGGCTAATTCTCCCCACAGCTTGGAGTTCGATACTGATAGCTCAAGTTTGACTCAGCTTTCCATTCTTCTGACATTTGTAAAATGAGGACCCAGATTGCTGGGGGCAATACGCTGACTCTGTAAACCATTTAGAAAGTATGCAAAGCACTATGAAGCGGTATATAAGTGCTGTTGCTATTGCTATTTCTTTTTTTCTTTCATTCAGAACACAGTGAAATAAAAAGTGCCTAATCTATGACTGTTCACTGCTTTTAGCAACATGGCTGCAATTTTTATTTTTTTATTACTTTGGTAGGGGAAGATGCAATGCTTGCTCCTACCACATTTTGCCCATTTCTCAAGCTATTTTGAGGTGCTACTAGCCATGGATACTCAGTGTCTGTATTGACAGACCTTTGATGCCTCCACTTGGAAAGTGGAGTAAACTTAATTAGCAATCAGTTGGTTCACTTTTGCTGTATTAACCTCCTCTGCCTATGTTAGCCAGTCGATTAAGTCACAGGTGTAGAAGAGAGAGAGAGAGAAAAAGAAAGCAGGGCGTTGTTTTCGTAACACTCCTTTTAGGTCCATGCTAATCTATGACCTATTGGATTACTTTTGAACACAAATCTAGCATTCTTCTGATAGCGTGCTAAATCTGTGATTTTATTAATCAAATTTCTATGCTGTTCATCTCACTGATACAGTGACCATAACATGGTCTGTACAGGTTAGAAGCACAGAGGAAGGGCTCTGGAGGTGAACATGATGGGACAGGGATGCATGAGAAACTCAAGATTGGCCCAGTTTGATTCACTTTGATATAAAAGGGAGAAAGAAGAAACATTTTCAAGCTATATACTGTACATTACTCTCTATATATCAACCTGTATATTAACTTGATATATAGACTAATATATAGACTACATATCAACCTACTATATAGACTATGTATCAGGCTGTATATTAGTCCATAAAGTACAATTCTTATGGACGGTTTCCTGACATGGTCTACCTTGAAAGGTGAACAATTTAACTTCTCATCTGCCCAATCCACTGTTCAAGAATCTAGTAGAGAGATGAGTTGATGGCTAATTTTTATACCAGCAAGTAATGCTCAGTGAGAAGGAAAATTAAGCCAGGGCAATCAACCAATCACTTTCCTAAACCTATTCACATTAAAAGTAGAAGCACATTATCTCTCGGCAGCTTCACTTCTGAGGCAGAATGGTGCTTCTTAGTGACAGCAGTGCAAAATATGCCAGCATACTTTACTTTGAGCTCAAGACTTGGAGAAAACTACTAACCCTAAGGAAATTGCCAAGTGGAATATGCTTTAGCATTTTTGCTGAAGTGCCAATCATGTGCCATTTAGCCACAACTTTTCAGAAGCTCAAATATTGTTATTCTCTTTTAGGAAAAAAAGGAAAGAATAAATCCAGATGCCCTTTGTTTCTATACCTCAAGTTCTCTTTTCTTCCATCTTACACGATGTCTGTATGTATCTCTCAAGACTTTAAATAAAATTATGAACAATGAACTGCACACTTATATTTCAGTAATTACTATAATTATATATATGTTTTAACCTTCCTGATGCACTTTTGAACTTATTTTGAATGCTTGATAATCCCATTTTGACATGCCACAGATTTCCTACTCTTTATTCATTTTCACATCCATGTATTCAATAAATATTCTTACTTGTTTTCTTGCCTTACACAAAGAGACTAGACTGGAATTAATATTTAAATATTTCCAAACAGGATACTTTGGAAGATAATGCTTCTTGTGTATTACATTTTTGTGGACTTTTATGCATTGTATCATCAAGGCATTAGTATTTGTTTTTTTACTCTCTAAAAAGGAAATGATTTGCAATTGTCTGAAGTGAAAAGGCAGAGCAATAGCCAATAAAATACATTTTGTATTAATGATTTGTACACACACCTCTAGGGAATATAACTTCAAGCTTAAGGCAATTTGCTTTGAAGCACTATGTATACTGTTGCCTTAAAAACCAATGTATGAAGAAAAAAAATACAAAAGCAATTTGGAAATAAACCTCTGTTTGGTTATCAATGACAGACACTCGCAGATACAGAACCTTTATTATACACATTAGAAAAATACAACATTACATTACTTTTTGACATAATCACCATTCAAATTGAGGCACTTGTCATAACGTCTTACAAGGATTGAAATTCCTTAGTATTAGTCACTTGGTGCCAAATCTGGATTATAGGGGGGGGTGATCAAAAACTTCCCAACGGAACTGCTTTTAAAGATCTTGGGTGCGTCCCACCAAATGTGAAGATGCCAAAGGAGAACTGCTAGTGAAATTCATGCAGTGTGGTTCAACCATCAATTCAGAAGTCTACTGTGAAACATTATGAAAACTCAGACAAGCCATCCATAACAAGTGTCGGGGCATGCTGATTTCCAGTGTGGTGTTGATTCATGATAATGCTCACCCACACACTGCTAGATGCACCCAAAAACTTTTGAAGCAGTTATGTTGGGATGTTTTTGATCTCCCAGTGCCCATAGTTCAGATTTGGTGCTGAGCGACTATTCCTAAGGATTTTCAAAGCTTGTAAGATGTGATGACAAGTGCCTCCATTTGAATGGCGATTATGTCGAAAAGTAATGTAATGTTGTATTTTTCTAGTGTGTATAATAAAAGTTCTGTATCTGCAAGTGTCTGTCATTGGTAACCAAATGGAGGTTTATTTCCAAATTGCCCTCGTATCTTACAACCCAAATCTCAGGTAGTCCCGAATTTAAAACAGTTTGTTTAGTGATTGTTCAATGTTACAACGGCACTGAAAAAAGTTACTTAAGTTTTTTACACTTATGACTAACTGTTGCAGCATCCCTGTGGTCATGTGAACAAAATTCAGATGCTTGGCAATTGGTTCATATTTATGATAGTTACAGTGTCCCAGGATCATGTGATCACCTTTTGCAACCTTCTGACAAGCAAAGTCAATAGAGAAGCCAGATTCACTTAACAACTGTTTTCCTAATGACTGCCATGATTCACTTAACAAACCTGATGATAAAAGTCATAAAATGGGGCAAAATTCGCTTAACAAATGTCTCTCTTAGGAAAAGAAATTTTGGGCTTAATTGTGATTGTAAATCCAGGACCACCTGTATATCATAATTTTATTTTATTTTCACATGCCAGCATTAGATTTTTTAGGTGGAAGATTCTAACCAGAAGAAGCACAATCAGATATTTAATGAAAGGAGATGAATTTTGGATTGCTTGTTTAATACATTATAAGAACACAGCAGGAATTCACCATGAAGTGATGAACTGCAACAAGCTTGCATATCACATTTGCAAGCGGATAATATAATTAGCATGATAATTTTCATGGTGACAGGTTGGAACAGTTCCACTATAATATGCCTAATCTGAAATTACCGTCTGTACCCCTAGATTACAATGCTGTCATTTGACTCTTCAAATTCAAGCTACACAGATCTAGAAATCATTTCAAATGGAAAAAACACCACTCCTCCAGATGTTTTTGCTCTTAGGAAAGAAAGTCAAGATTTCCCTCTTCAGCCAGGCTTTTTTTAAAATATGAGCTACTATAATAGATTTTAGTATTTTTAATGAGAATATAAAGGTTTGATATTTTCAGCAGTCTTGAATGCCCATATAGGGCCGCGGTGGCTCAGTGGGTTAGGACGCTGAGCTTGTCGATCAGAAGGTCGGCAGTTTGGCGGGTCGAATCCCGAGTGCCGCGTAACAGAGTGAGCGCCTGTTACTCGTCCCAGCTTCTGCCAACCTAGCAGTTCGAAAGCACGTAAAAATGCAAGTAGAAAAATAGGGACCACTACGGTGGGAAGGTAACAGCGTTCCGTGCACCTTTGGCGTCTAGTCATGCCAGCCACATGACCACGGAGACGTCCTCGGACAAGCGCTGGGTCTTCGGCTTTGAAACGGAGATGAGCACCGGCCCCCTAGAGTCGGAAACAAGTAGCACGCATGTGCGGGGGAACCTTTACCTTTACCTTACTGAATGCCCATAGGCAGAAAGGTAGGATATAAATCATAGGAATGAAGGATGGATAGGCATGGCAATTTGGAGTTGATTTTTATTTTCATTTTGTTTGATGGAGAATAAGGGACTAAAAGATGTGCAAGGTTGGTCTTTCCCAACAAGGAGATCCCCAGAGGTGTAACTAGGATTGGGATTCAAGGTGTAAGTCCACATATCATGAGCCATTTAAACAAACAAAGAGTCAACAGTAGCAAGATGGGTGGCAAATAAATTTAATAAATAAATAGAGATAAATGATGGAACAGAAGCAAACATGTCAGACTGGCCAGAGTTAATGTTGCACATAATAGCAATCTTCTTATTTAAAGAAAAACATTTTCACGATCATGATTGTAGGCTTGAATATACAGTCATAAATGTATATATCTACACTCACTTTCTATCTTCCTTTCCTGGAATAAAGCAATGTTTTTTCTCAAGTAAAAAGGCTTATGGTTGTGTTGGTTTCAGTAATGAACATATGAGGAATCTAACATTCCTCCTCCCACCCCAATTATACACAGACACCACAAACACTACCAGCATCTAAAATTACTGCAATGATATTTGTTCTAGTTCAGTGTTTCTCAATCTCAGTGTCCATGGAGATTCTCGGTCATCCAGGTCATGGTTGTCCCAAAGGTGCTTTTTTCAGGAGGCAACTGGACTTTCTGGTTTTTCTTGGAAGACATTTCACTTCTCATCCAAGAACCTTCTTCAGCTCTGAGTGGTGGGGAATGAAAGGATTTATTGTCTGCAAGCAATTTGGCATTGTTCTCCATGTTTCTGGACCTGGAGAACTTCAGCTTGCCATCACTGGGCCTGCAATCAGTGACGGCTCAGGAGTTCATAGCCAACATGGTAACCATGGATTCTTTATGGTCCAATTCACAGTGGTTTGCACATTAAGATATGGTGTTTGTAGGGGAGACATTCCCCACCATCCAGTCAGAGCTGAAGAAGCTTCTTGGATGAGAAGTGAAATGTCATCCAAGAAAAACAAGAAAGTCCAATTGCCTCCTGAAAAAGCACCTTTGGGATTCTCAATCTCAGCAACTTTAAGATGTGTGGGCTTCAAATCCCACAATTCCTGAGCCAGCTTGCTTAAAGTTACAATATTTATACAGCAACTTTAGGAAATGCCTCCCCTACAAACACCATATCTTAATGTGCAAACCACTGTGAATTGGGCCATAAAGAATCCATGGTTACCATGTTGGCTATGAACTCCTGAGCTGTCACTGATTGCAGGCCCAGTAATGGCAAGCTGAAGTTCTCCAGGTCCAGAAACATGGAGAACAATGCCAAATCAGTCACAAAATCCCACAACTCAGGCAGGCAGGAAAACTATTTCATATCAGGAGGCAGACACAGGCAACAATTCCATATGATCACTATGTTTCATAGAGTTTCACAACTAATCATTTGCAGTGCAGCTCTCCAGAAGTCGCTGGAAGGTTTCAGATAAAAACAGCCATGCTCTTACCCTCTGCCCCAAAGTTTCAACTGATACCACACATGGAACCAAGGTTGGCAAACCTCATCCAACCAAGTCTTTACGATGCATGTCATCCTTATTTCAGTTTGTTCTGGCATTTAGCAACAATAGATAAAATTTGGTGTCAGTGATCTAGTTTTGGGGATTAGCATATGGGACTGTAATATGGCACTGGTACCAAACATCAGGACCACCTTCCCTGCCCCCTCCTGCCGTATTACCTTAAGCCTGTCACCTATCACTTGTTCCAGTGACTACAGTTTACATCAGGGGTCCACAGCCTTGGCCACTTTATGACTTGCAGATTTCAACTCCCAGAATTCCTCAGCCACCATGCTGGCTGAGGAATTCTGGGAGTTGAAGTCCACAAGTCATAAAGTGGCCAAGGTTGGGGACTTCTGGTCTGCATGATTGCAAGCGGCATTTTAAGTTGAAGGCAGACCTGTCAATTTTTCTCCTACCTCTGCATCCCATCAGGACACTTTATATACTGATTTTGGGGCAGGGTTTGCTGTAACTCCTGTAAGCATAGCATCATGTGATCTTGAATATTAACAGCATTTGTCCAGCTGGGCAACAGACAAAGAATATGTGGCAGAATATGTTGCTTAGGTATCCTTTTTTGGGGACATGATGATACCATAATGGTTCGTTTTAAGAATGAAGAAAGAGCCTATGACAACGGGTAGCAACAATACACCTTCAGTCTTGTATGTGGCAGCGCTTTGAACTATTAAAAACCTTGATCCAAGTTTGAGTGATGCCAAATAACTTGGATAGAACCAGTATGATTTTCTTGGATACGTTTTATAAGGATGAAAAAGGTCTTGAGGGAAGATGGGATCTGAAATCCTTTTTCAACTTCAAGCAACAAAAAGATCATTTTTCAAAAATCAGTTGAATGCTAAATGTTTTGAAGGCTTTTCCTCTTCATTCATTGACAAAATCTAGTCTCTTTTGTACAAGGCTACACTGACTCAAGGCATCCTAGGAATGTAAATTGAGTACGTTATGTGCATCAGAGTAAATATTAATCTGAAAAAAATAATAATTCCAATTTTATTTTGAGAACAAAGTGATTCTTCAGTAATAATAAAATATTCATTTCCTTGCTTCATTACCTTGCTTTGATGCTAGACAAAAAATATGTCACGAATAAATGAACTTTCCCTTTTTTATCAGCAAATTGGCTTCAGATGATTAGCATTTTTCATGACAAATAATAATTTATGTGGCTACATTTGCTATTATATTCTCTAGGTGTAATAGAGGGAACCATTTGGTCCCACATGAATCTCTCTTAAATCTAAGGGTATTTTAGACACCATACCATCAAGAACTAAATCAACAAATTGACACACTTGGAAATACTTGGAAGACATCAATATTTTTATCACACTACAGTGCAGTGTTCCAGGGTTGCATGATCACCTTTTGTAACCTTCTGACAAGCAAAATTAATGGGGAAGTCAGATTCACTTAACAACCGTGCTACTAACTTAACAATTGCAGTATTTCACTTAACTGGGGCAAGAAAGATTGTAAAATGAGGCAAAATTCACTTGACAACTGTCCTGCTTAGCAACTGAAATTTTGGGCTCAATTACAGTCATAATTCGGGGACTACCTGTAATTACACCTATATATAGTACTTAGACCTAGCTCAGGGGTAGGCAACTTTGGCTCTTTTATGACTCGTGGACTTCAACTCCCAGAATTACTGAGCCAGTCATGCTGGCTCAGGAATTCTGTGAGTTGAAGTCCACGAGTCATAAAAGAGCCAAGGTTGCCTACCCCTGACCTAACTCATTGGAATCTTTCTTGCAGAAAAGGAAGGGAAGGGCAAAATTATTCTTCAGAACGGTATTCAGTGGTTATAGCCAACATGGTGCTTACTGCAAACGGACCAAAGGCAACCAGTGCTTTTTTTCTAAAAAAAAAAAGGTGCCGGAACTCTCATCTTGGCAGGCGCAGGAGGCGGGGGACTGGGGGGCGGTGCTGCTGCAGCCACAGGTGCGAAGGGTGTTGGCGGCGGGCTCCCCTCCCTGGGGCTGGAGCCGGCACGGCTGGTGCTGTGGGAGCAGTAGAGCCCACTCTATATGGCAGGGCTGCGCAATGCGGGCAGCGGAGGCGGTACAGGCCAGGCGATGTTTTAATCTGATGATTTTAAAAATATATTTTTTCTATTGTAAGTTTCCCCAAACCTCGCCATGTGGATTGCATACAAATATTATATAATTGGTAAATAAAGGTAGAACATGTGTTAAATATACATCAAATGATAATATGCTTCCCTACAAAGTCAATTCTTGCTCAATGACAGACCAAAGAGTTAACTCGGAAAGGCAAGGGGAAAATCTAGAAGAGGTCTGTGCAGCTCTTCAACATCTTCATCAACGATTTGGATGAGGGGATAGATGGGGAACTCATCAAATTTGTAGACAACACCAAGCTGGCAGGAATAGCTAATACTCCAGAAGATAGGCTTAAGATACAGGAGGATCTGGACAGACTCGAACACTGGGCACTATCTAACAAAATGAAATTCAATTGTGAAAAAAGTAAAGTTCTACATTTAGACAGGAAAAATCAAATGCACAGGTATAGTATAGGTGGTACCTTGCTCAATAGTAGTAACTGTGAGAGATCTCGGAGTCCTAGTGGACAATCACTTAAATATGAGCCAGCAGTTTGCTGCAGCTGCCAAAAAAGCCAACACAGTGCTAGGCTGCATTAACAGAGGGATAGAATCAAGATCAAGTGCAGTACTAATACCACTTTACAATGCTTTGGTAAGGCCACACCTGGAATATTGCATCCAGTTTTGGTCACCATGATGTAAAAAAGATGTCGAGACTCTAGAAAGAGTACAGAGAAGAGCAACAAAGATGATTGGGGGACTGGAGGCTAAAACATATAGGAAATGGTTGCTGGAATTGGGTATGTGTAGTTTAACAAAGAGAAGGGTGAGGGGTGACATGATAGCAGTGTTCCAATATCTCAGGGGCTGCCACAAAGAAGAGAGAGTAAAGCTATTCTCCAAAGCACCTGAAAGCAGGACAAGAAGCAACGGATGGAAACTAGTCAAGGAGAGAAGCAACCTAGAACTAAGAAGAAATTTCCTGACAGTTAGAACAATTAACCAGTGGAACAACCTGCCTCCAGAAGTGGTAAATACTCCAACACTGGAAGTTTTTAAGAAGAGACTGGCCAGCCATTTGTCTGAAATGGTATAAGGTTTCCTGCCTGAGCAGGGGGTTGGACTAGATGACCTCCAAGGTCCCTTCCATCATCATCATCATCATCATCATCATCATCATCATCATTATTTATTATTATTATTGTTGTTGTTGTTGTTGTTGTTATTATTATTATTATTATTATTATTATTATTATTATTATTATTATTATTATTATTATTATTATTATTATTATCTTGTAGAAAGGAAAGGCCCACACTGATAAATTAAAAATCTTTGTGGTCTGCAAAGGAATGCTGGTGGGCTAATCAATGATTTGGTGACTAAAGGAGCATCTACAGTGTTGGAGCTTGTGGTCATGGTAAGCCATGGAGGCACTAGGCAACATGACTTTCAGGGCAGTGGTGGTGATTTTATTACTTTAAAAAAAAGTCTGTGCTCTGTCCAAGGGTGCTTGGTAGGCTGCATGTACAGGCCTGGTTTAGAATTTATTTTGGAGCATTCAACTATCTAGAGCAGGCATGTCAAACTCATTTTGTTTGAGGCAACTTTTTATAAATGAATTGCCATTAATTTTTTTTAATAAAATAATTTAAATCAATTTGTCACTTGATTTCAAATTAAATGAATGAGATTTTTTTTTAGTAAAATTGCCAAATGCAATAAACTGGTTTTAGGTATATGTTACTGGAAGGAAAAAGCAATCCCTGTTGTGTTACTGATCCCAGAGAAACATTTGCATGTATGCAGGTATCCTTAGGGTGCCATAGTTATGCATGAGAAATATTGGTTGCAAAGTTGGCATTTCTGGATGTAATACACATATTTTGGACTTATTTTTCTTTCTTTGCATGTTTGATATTTTTAAAAAGGCATATGCTACTGACTACGCTTATGCACATATGTAACATGATCACTGCTTGTCCAAAATTTTACTATACAGATAATACCCCCAGAAATTATTTTAGCTTTTTTAATAAATGTTGTTATTGATGTTAAGCTCACCAGGGAAAACATCATATATTGTTATGTATATACTAGGTTAATTATTTAAAGACTGAAGTGCAACATAACTAGATTCTAAATAATCTATTTTTCAAAACACACAATAGTCCAAACAGTAAAAGTAAAGTCCAAATTAAGAATATTTCATTCTTAAGAATTGTTTAGATTCAAAATAGTTTTCAAGAGTGTACAAAAGATACTATTTTTTTCTAGAATCAGCTAAATTAGACATATTACATTGAGAAAAATGTTTCTCATTTCTTTCCTGTTACTTTTGATTTCATTGCAGAGATGTTAACATAAGAAATATATTATTTTGTTATCTAATTTTACCTTCCAAAAGACAGAAGCAGATGAAAAATGTGAGGTTCTTTCCTGTTGGCTTTTCTGAATTAGCTGTTTTAGATTCTAAAAGTTTAGTTCCTAAAGAAGTAATCCTGTAAATAATTTTAACGACCTCCTCTAGTGCAGGCTAGCAATCTTGGCTCTTTTTTTATGACTCAAGGACTTCAACTCCCAGAATTCCTGAGCCAGCATGGCTCAGCTTGGAAACCTCTCCCTTTCCCCTCAGCATGGCTGGCTCAGGATTTCTGGGAGTTGAAGTCTACGAGTCATAAAAAAGAGCCAAGATTGGTAGCCCTGCAATAGGCTTAGGAAAACCAATAAGGGAGTTGGGTTGTTGGGTTTTTTTTTTTGGCAAAAAAAGGTGCCGGAACACAGTTCTGAGCGTTCTATGAGAAAAAAAGCCCTGAAGGCAACAATTCTATTTTTTCCCCCATAGCTCTGAGAAAACAATAGGATCTTCAGTTTATTTTACAGGCAAGCAATAAAAAAAAGTTACAGTATTTGTATCTGCAACTTACCAGGATGGTCGTAAGTATTACGAGCAGTTTGAAAGGAACCTGGATTGCTTGACTGCAGGGGATCACCTATTCTTCCAGGAACATCCAACCAATAACAATTGGATAATGGTGGCTATTAAAATCTTGTTTTACTGTCTGCAGAATTTGCTAATGAAGCAAACTGACAAACACATGAAAGCCTGTGTGGCAAATCCCTGGGCTTACGAACATTTTTTTTCCACATGCAATGTTGTTCAGCCATTAAGTTACTGATAGGAAAAATACTTAGTCACTTCCCAGCTGTTCAGTGGCAAGCTGAAACATAAAATCTACACCATTAAATAAGTCTGAAAGGGAAAGAACAGGTGGTAAATGGTTTATATGGCAGATGGTGCTTCTTTTTTTTAATATTTGTACTCCTAATTTACAATACAAGAGTCTATAACAACCAAGTTGTGTTATACCTTTCTCATGCTAGAAAATGTTGAGTTGTGGAAGGATCTATGAAAACGAACACCATTATTCTTCTTGGTAAAAGGCAATTATACCCTTTAGCCTCCTTTGTTTGATAGAATAAATAGAAAATATATATCAATGAAGTTCTACTCCAGATTTCTTTGCTTCCAAAGTGTGAAATATTAATGGTTATGAGTTCCACAATCATATTCTAAGATTCAGTTTACATTTATTTATTTTTTAAAAAAGCAGACAATAAGACACAAATAAATGGTCTTCTCCTTTAGATAGCACATGTTTTAAAAGTGCATGTTCTATGAAGATTTACCTTACGCAATTATTGCATTTCCACAGGCTTTTGATTGCATATTTCTTTATTCTGTTGATTTATGGACAGGTAAATAGTAAGTCTTCTGCCAACCTAGCAGTTCGAAAGCACGTAAAAATGCAAGTAGAAAAATAGGGACCACTACGGTGGGAAGGTAACAGTGTTCCGTGTGCCTTTGGCATCTAGTCATGCCAGCCACATGACCACAGAGACGTCCTCAGACAAGCGCTGGCTCTTCGGCTTTGAAATGGAGATGAGCACCGGCCCCTAGAGTCGGAAACGACTAGCACGCATGTGCGGGGGAATCTTTACCTTTACCTTAAATAGTAAGTATAAAGATCAGGAATGGACAAAAAACATGGGGATAAATAATGTTATGAAAAATTAATTGGGGGGAAAGGGGATAGTTTCACACTTGTGTGTGCACTGCTTTCACAAAGGGAAGCTTTGTATGCATACACGTGCATTCACCTACCACTTCCACAGCCTGGTTCCAAACAGGCTGTGGCCCAGCACAAGACTGTGGACTGCAGGTTGGGGACCCCTATATTAGAATGATCACAATCATCACATTGTGAATGCATACATTTATCATCTGTTAAATCCACAATGCAAGATCAAAGTTAAATAAATGCAACAGTTGTTATAGGAAGTATGGCACAATATTGAGAGCCAAACACCAGCAATACTGACTTGTCCTTACCTGAAATGTAATGTATAAAGCAGACACAAGACACTTTGATAAGGAAACTGTGTTGAGCTTTAAGCCTGAACTACCAAATCTACTTCTAAAGTTCAGTGCTCACATTTTCTGCAACATGAGCTCCTTGATCCTTTGCCACACTTACTTCCTGCATTACTATTAATTCAAAGACAGTAATTATTTATGGAGTGCCTGAGATCATAGAAAGTTGGCATGTGGGGGACTTTGTGGCATAACGAGCACAGGGAAACTGAGCTCCATTTTCCACATCAGATTTTGCTCTGCTGGGGACCCTAAAAAGGGTCTAAAGTCAACCCGGAGAAGTGATGAAGAAAAAGGGGACCCTCATTGATCGCAGAAAGGCATCAGCTCTTCTGTTTGATCCAAGGAAGCCCTTCAAACCAGCAAAAGAAAGATTGGCCACATTTATGTGGCCAGCCAGAAGCCACTGACAACCCAAGATAAGCACTAAATAGCAACTTCTGAACAACATAGATGGAATTGGATGAGAAAGATCCCCTCTTTATAACTTTAAAACCTTTTCCTGGAAAAAAAAGAACTCCCAAAGCAAAGAATCTCCCAGATGATAAAGAGAAGGGGAATTTCCACCCTGTTCTCTCAGGAAAAGAGAAGCTGCAAATAACTTTCTTCGGGGGGAAATTAGAGAAACTTACAAGATTAATTTGGATTTAATACAGAGACATAGCTTTGAGAAATTTGGGGACTAAAAGTGTTTTTAAAACTTTATATTCAAAAAGATATTTGGAAAGTTGGTGAAAAAGGTTTGGATTTAAAACCTGGAAGATGGATGTTACTGACATCTCATGCTGAACCTTGGCATTACAATATATTATGCTTAAAGAAAATTTGGCATGAAGCCCGGACATAGATAAGGCTCTTTGTTGTTCCTGGAAACTTTCACTTTTGCAGATTGCAGCTGGGAAAAAGGGGGGGGGGGAATCCTTGGACTGTTTTATCTGAATGAAGAGACAATAAACCATTCTAAATTGGCTGGCTTGGATTACAAATATTGACTGACTTTTAGTTTCAAGAATTATCAAGAAATATTAAGAAACAGTGGGAAAGTTGCTTCTGGACTATTTCTCTTTGGAAGAAACAGATAACCAACAAGAAAATGTAAAGAAAGAAATTCTTTCCGTGTTGAAATCAATTCAAGAAACACTTGTTTTAAATTATGAGACTAAAAATAATTTAAATAACATAAATGAGCAACTCTCCAACTTAAACTTACAAGCAAAAAATGTTCAGAACATGACCATAAAGAATGAACTAGAAACGGAGAAACCAGAGGAAAAACTAGAGGAAACTGACATAAAGATAGAGGATTAGAAAGAAGAAACCAACAGACAGGCGCAGATAAATAAAAATTTGGAAGACCCAGATATAACATCAGAAATGGGAAAGACATTTAATTTTCAAGTCTTCAGATCATATTTAAGGAAGAAGAATTGATAGCATGGATGACAGAGCTGTTAGGAAAAATTCTGAAAACTGAGGAACAAGAAACTAAAAGAGAAGCTGAAGGAGAAAGAAAATGGAGGCTGTTTAACGAATATAAATGGATTAAGCATTTTGACAAAAACTCTTTAATTAAATTGTCTTTTTTATCCCAAATAATATATATTCAGAAACAG
The DNA here is from genome assembly GCF_964194415.1 of Vipera berus. Lineage (NCBI taxonomy): Eukaryota > Metazoa > Chordata > Lepidosauria > Squamata > Viperidae > Vipera > Vipera berus. Next base: position 68,243,972 of record NC_138207.1, read on the forward strand.
AGGAAGAAATACTTGGTGACTTAAATGTACTGACTTGCAAAGTTATTTGCCAAAGGAAGAAAGCTAGAGTAAGAAAGAAGAAAATAGAGGTCATGACTAATTATTTATTTATTTATTTATTTATTTATTTATTAAATTTTTATACCGCCCTTCTCCCGAAGGACTCAGGGCGGTGTACAGGGCAATAAATATCAAAATGTAAATACAAAAGTTAAAAAAGAGATTAAAAAGAATTAAATAATTATGCCCAAGAATACAATACTAAAAATGTGTTAAAACATTATTTAAATCCAACCCCAAACCCATCAGACCAGGCCAGATTGTTCAAATAGATAGGTTTTTAAATCACGCCGGAAGGAGCGCAGGTCGGGGGCCATCCAGAGCTCAACCGGGAGGCGGTTCCACAGGTCTGGCGCGCCCACAGAGAACGCCCTCCCCCTGGGGGCCACCAATCGGATTCTCTGACCGGTGGCACCCTGAGGAGGCCCTCTCTGTGGGAGCGCACTGGACGGAGGGAAGTTGATGCCGGCAGCAGGTGTATAATTAGATGAGATATTATACCATCTAATGGATGTTTGAATATGATTAAAAGAATAGACAATTGTTAGAAATAAAAAGACTATTATAAAATAGAAGGATGTGATTTGTAAGTAGAATAACATAGTTTTCTATAAGATGGGAAATACGAAAATACTAAGAGGGTTGGTATGAGGGAAGCTTTTAGTTACCCAAATGTAATTAATTATGAGAAAAATGATAATTGATAAATTTTATTTTGAATATTGATGGGAAATTAAAATTGAAAAAAAGAAAAAAACAGGATACTAATTGAATAAGGGAACATTTGAGATATGTTTTGGCTAGAGAAGATATTGTAAACTGATATTATTGACAATGTATAACGTTAGAAACATGTGATGAAGATGTTTATATTTAACTGTATACGTATTAATAGCAGTAAGAATTATACTTGCATAATGGGGAAAAATGATTTTTTTTTTTGGAAGAAGAGAGCATCAGGAAAATACTGGATGGTGTAGTATTGGATATTTTGAGTGAAAGTTAATATATACCACTGAATGATAAAGGAACCCAGACACCAAGTTTTTTATTAAGTACTTATGATAGTAAAACTTGATATTAATAAAATATTTTTTTAAAAAAAAAAAAGAAAGTTGGCATGTGGGTCATTCCAAGTTTCACACATGAAGTTTTCTAGATGTTCCTTGGCAATGCTACTACCAGTAGTTTGCCTTACTTATAAATGAATGCCCTTGAATACTAGCTAAATTTTGTGGTATGACGATCAAAAATCAGCAACATCATTTCTTGTTATTTTGAGGCAGTAAACATGGGGGAAATTTTGGGCATTTGCTAAGGCTTAAAATGAAAAACACAAGGCAGGATAAGACAAGACAGGGCAAGGCAAAGCAAACCCTGGGGAAGTAGGTGGCTTGCCCATTTGGTCATTTCTTGTTCATTTCTTCATATTGTTAGAAGAGTAATATTGGAGTTCCAACTCCAGCCAGTGTTGCACATGAATAAATAAAAATGAAACCCAGACAGCTGTGAGGACAGAAGAAATACTTATTCCTAAAAGCAAAGGGGTTTGCTTTGGGGGCAGCTGCAAAGAAATGGGGTATAGAGTCATTGTTTTATAGGGCAGCTTGTCCTAGGTGTGGGAAAATATATGTGCTGATTCTAGAGTGATACTAGAGGAGCATGGTCACATGGGAGACCAATTTAATTAACTCTATTTGTGTTTTCAGATCTTATCCTTTGATATCTGGATTAGGTCTGGGTAACATATTTGGGGGTTTGAGGAAGTTTGAGTAAAAGATTTTTCCTTCTTTGCTATTTTTACATGATTAACTTAGTTTCAGCCTGACTGTCAATTATCTAGTGGAAACACTGATTCCAATATTGGAAGAAGGAGGAACTGCCTACTATAGAAGAGTGGACTCCAAAAGTTTCAAACTTGGCAGAAGCCTTGGTGGAGCAGTGGGCTAATGCCTCCTTAAGTAACACCAGCTGCCTGCAATTATTGCAGGTTCGCATCCCACCAGGCTCAAGGTTGACTCAGCCTTCCATCCTTCCGAGGTAGGTAAAATGAGGACCCAGATTGTTGGGGGCAATAAGCTGACTTTGTAATAATGCCGCTTGGGGGGGTGTGAAAGCCCTAATAAGCAGGCATATACATAGAATGAAGGCTATTGCTAAGCACATTGATTTGTGCTTTAAATTGTAAGCCGCCCTGAGTCTTCGGAGAAGGGCGGGATATAAATGGGATTTTTAAAAAAAATGGCAAAAATTTTGGCATATTTGAAAGAACAATCGCAACAGAGATATATCTCGGAACGGAGAAGATGGATTGATTATATTCAGAATAAATATGGGACTAAAAAATTTCACCTAGCATATGAATGAATGTTAGAATTATAAGATGTATTATTACAGTATTTACTTATGTTTAAGGGGAGTTAAAGTGCGAGAGGATTTAAAGTGTATTTATAGTTGGTTAGCATATTTTAGCTTAAGTTTGTTAGAGGCAATATCCTGTATTCAGCTCTGGGAAGTCGGGGGGGAGGGGGGAGGGAGGGGTGTGGGGGGAGGGGGAGGGAAGGAGTATATGTTTAAAATGTACTGTAAAACTTTTCAATTTTTTTTTTAAAAAAAACACTGATTCTCAGTCCATTGTGGATTATGTTAATGTTTTAAGGGAAGTCAGAAACAGTATAAAGAATAAAATACATTTTGATAGAAAATTTCGCACAATATATAGGTAATCAGTTGTGGTTCAAAACTAAGAGCTGCTACTAGTCTTCTTATAACGGTTGCCCTCCGGGTGAGATTCAAGGTGCTGGTTACGACCTATAAAGCCCTAAATGGCATGGGTCCGGGTTAATTACGGGAGCATCTGCTGCCGGCATCAACTTCCCTCCGTCCAGTGCACTCCCACAGAGAGGGCCTCCTTAGGGTGCCGTCGGTCAAAGAGTGTCGACTGGCGGCCCCCAAGGGGGAGGGCGTTCTCTGTAGGCGCACCAGACCTTTGGAACCATTTACCGGTGGAGCTCCGGATGGCTCCCGACCTTCGCTCCTTCCGACGTGACCTAAAAACATATTTATTTGAACAAGCGGGCCTGGTCTGATGGGTTTAGGGGTATTTTAACATTTTGTATTAATTTATTTAATTGGGCTACTGTATTTAATATTTCTTTTAATTTTTATATATTGTATTTTATTGTATTGCCCTGTACACCGCCCTGAGTCCTTCGGGAGAAGGGCGGTATAAAAATTAAATTATTATTATTATTATTATTATTATTATTATTATTATTATTATTATTATTATTATTATTATTATTATTATTATTATTATTATTATTATTATTATTATTATTATTATTATTACATGAGTGGGAGGGAAAAAGAAGCAGGGAAATCTACAACCAAGGCTGTGTTAAGACAGAACACCATTACAGTAGCCAAAAGAGAAATCCAGCAAGAAATTTCTTAAATTGGCTTCATTTTCCACTGGTTTGCCCATGGGAGTTAAGCAGATTTTGGGCTGCTGTGTAAAAAAAAGCCCCTTGTGAATATTGCCGCAGGCTGGAATAAAGTGATACTTCTCTTTTGCAGACTGAGAAGCAGAAAGAACAGGGCTGTTCATATGGTAGAGCTTCTGCAAGTCAGCTCTGCTTTTGTCTGCATTTCCATTTCCATTTTTTATTTTTTTGGTTACTCTTTTTGGATTTTGTTTAATTGCGTAAAATGCTTCGGAGGCACCTCCATAAGTATGTGAGGAAAAGGGACACTAAAAAGAGATGCCCCCCCCTGCATGTTCCAGAAGCTAACCAGCTGGAATGGGACAAAGTACTTGATTGTCTACTAACTGATCACTTGACTACCTCTTAGCACACATTCCTATGTTAAAACATCATAGACAGCTTCTCCTTTCGTCTGATTGCTGCTCTTTCCCACTTTCAAGTAGTTCTGCGTCATTTCAAGCAAAGTGCAACTTAATGGAAAAGAAGGGTGGCATTTCACAATAGTAATAGCACTTAGACTTACATAGCGCTTCATAGTTCTTTACAGCCCTCTCCAAGAGCGGTTACAGAGTCAGCATATTGCCTCCCAACAATCTAGGTCCTCATTTTACCGACCTCGGAAAGACGGAGGGGCGAGTCAACCATGAGCCGGTGAGAATCAAACTTCTGTCAGTCGGCAGAATTAGCCTGGAATACGGCATTCTCACCACCATGGCTCTATACAAGGACTTATCAGGAGCACCAAATGCACAAGTTCTCAATTGTGAGTCCATAGGGAGTGTTAAGGAATTTGTTGTGCAGAGGTCTCCTTGTGCTACCAAAGAGTTGCACAGACAAGGAAGGGCACTGAGAGCAGTAAAAGTCACACAGAAATACACTGAGTTCTAAAAGCAAAAAGTATTTTACTTTGAGGTGGTGTAAAAACAAAAATGCACAGTCAAAAATAAACAGTCCAAGTAGCAATCCAAAATACAAAGTCTTCTTACCGGTCCAGAGGTCAATACACAGTTCAGCTTACAACAGTAGTAAACCAACAGCAGAGCAAAAACAGTAATAGTAGAGATCAGTGAATTCAGAGAGAGAGAGAAGCTACGTTCCTAGCTTCCTCTTATGGCCATGAGAACACTTACACACCCATTGGCCAATTAACAACTTAAAGACATAGCATTATGGTTAATATATTTTCAACCCAACATTGTAGGCTAACACCATATGCCTAACATTCTCCCCTTTGGGTAGAATAATATATAACTCTTACAATCTTATGCACATTCTTTCACAATTAGCATTGTGTTTCACAGCACTTTGTACCTTCGTAAAATGGTCTGCAATATTTACATCAGATGGACAATACTCTAACTGTATTAATTTATCTTTGACACATTGTCTGACATTTAAATAACGAAGATCAGTATGTTTAGATCTTGTTCTTACTGCAGCATTATTAGCCATCTTTATCGCAGCTTGATTGTCCTCATACACAATGAATGGATCATTTACATTTAAACTCATATCTAACAATAATTGTTTGTACACTAGCAGTTCTGTACATAACACTGATAGACATGAAAATTCAGCCTCCATTGTAGATAAGCTTATGTGCTTTTGTCTGATGGACTTCCATCCAATCAAAGAATCACCCAACATAACAGCCAACCCTGAAGTAGATTTACGAGTGTTTGTATCAGAGGCAAAACTCGCATCTGCATATGCAGTAAGGATTAACTCACGATTTGGCTCTAGATATAACGAGTAGTGAATAGTCTGCTTCAAATACCTTAATACTCGTTTAGCTGATTGCCAGTGTCTAACAGTTGGATTATTGTTGTACCTAGCTAATTGATTTACACAGTAAGAAATATCAGGTCTAGACCAATTACTCAGATACATAAGACTTCCTATCAAAGATTGGTACATAGTCTTATCAAATACAGGACTCTCAACATTAGTGTCCTTAAAATCCATAGCCATCGGAGTTTTTGCTGGTTTACACATTTCCATGTTGTATCTCTTTAATAACTGAGATATTTTACTGGCTTGTGACACCTTAAAACCCCTATTTGTTTTCACAATATCTAACCCCAAATAGTGGCTAATTTTCCCAAGATTTCTAATTGTGAATTTATTTTGCAATCTTGAAATGATAGTTTGTGCTTCTAACTCAGTTTTTGTTATTATTGCAATATCATCTGTGAATAATAAGAGAAAAGATAATGCTCCGTTGTGTTCTCTTCTAAACAAACAAGGATCAGCATTACTGGCTACAAAACCTATTGCACTTAACTCATTAACTAAACATGTATTACACTCATAGCCTGATTGTTTCAATCCATAGAGGCTTTTCTTTAATTCCCAACAATCATGGTCTCTATCACTGGTCAATCCTGGTGGTATTCTTAAATAAATAGTATGTTGCAATGGAGCATGTAAATATGCAGTTTCAACATCTACATGATTAACCATATATTGGTTTTTAGCCGCCCATACTAAAGCTGCTCTTAAAGTAGTTGCCCTTAGACTGGGTGCAAACACCTCGTCATAATCCTCAGTAGTTTGGGCAAAACCTTGTGCAACCAAACGTGCCTTATGGGTTATAGTTTCGTCTACACCCTTCTTTATTTTATATATCCATTTACAACCTATAGCTTGCTCACCAGGTGGCAGTTTTGCTTTCTGATAAACCTTAAGATTCTGCAAAGACTTCAACTCCCTGTTCATTGCAGCTTTCCATGATGCTTGTTCTTTTTCAGGATACATCCTGATCTCATCATAGTTAGAAGGCTCTACACTAACTTGACATACTATACTAGCTTCATAGCGATCAGGTGGATGTCTGATACGCATTGAACGCCAAGGAATTACAGGGCTTTGAATTTCAGACTCCTTTCCTTCCTCTGATTCCTCTTTTATCTCCCCTATCTCCTCTTCATCTTTTATATTTACAGGAGATGTATTATCATTACTAGTTACGTTATCAGAGGAGTCCTCAAACACTAGAGGATCAGTATTAACAGTTTCTTGCTCTAACCTATCCCAACCAACGTGCTCAAGGAATTTTGCACTAGCACTGTTATATACATTAGTTGTGCCTCGTTCCCAGAAACGATAGGATCTGTGGTTAGCTTCGTAACCTACGAAGTATAATTGCCTAGCCCTATGTTGGCCTTTACTCCTGAGTTGTGCAGGAATGTGGACCCAAGCTGGGGTGCCAAACGTGTGCAGGTAATCAAGGTTTGGTCTTCTACCATGCCATATTGTATATGGTATTTTACCAGTAGAAGTATTAGCAACTATATTCAGAACATGGTTTGCACATTTTGCTGCCTCCCCCCACAGTCTATCTGTTAAGCCAGAATCTCTTAACATGGTTCTAATCATGGCTTGTAACGTTTGCCCACGTCTCTCAACAAAAGCATTATGTTGAGGCCTATATGGGGCTGAACGTTTATGCTCAATACCAGCTGATTGTAACATATCAACAAAACGCTTATTTGTAAATTCAGTACCATTATCAGTAATTATGCACTGAACCTTTCTCTTTGTTTTTCTCTCCACGAACTTCAGCCAGTTTGCAAATTGTTGGAAAGTATCTGCCTTTGACTTAAGGTAAAGGTAAAGGTTCCCCCGCACATGTGTGCTAGTCGTTTCCGACTCTAGGGGCCGGTGCTCATCTCCGTTTCATAGCCGAAGAGCCAGCGCTTGTCCGAGGACATCTCCGTGGTCATGTGGCCGGCATGACTAGACGCCAAAGGCGCACGGAACGCTGTTACCTTCCCACCGTAGTGGTCCCTATTTTTCTACTTGCATTTTTACATGCTTTCGAACTGCTAGGTGGGCAGAAGCTGGGACGAGTAACAGGCGCTCACTCTGCTACGCGGCACTCGGGATTCGACCCGCCAAACTGCCGACCTTCCGATCGACAAGCTCAGCGTCCTAACCCACTGAGCCACCGCGTCCCTGCCTTTGACTTAAGCAGATAACAAAAACCATATCTAGAGTAGTGGTCCAATATACTTAAAACATAACATGACCCTCCTAAACTTGGTTTCATGGGTCCAATTAAATCAGCAAACACAAATTCCAAAGGTACAGTTGTTTTGAAGCTGTTTATCCTGTTTGCAGGAGTTACCTTGCTCTTTTCCTGATTACAGGCATTGCAATTCAAATACTTACTACATGGCTTCAGTTTAACTCCCTCTACTAACTCAACTGTTTTACGTAGTGAGTTAAAGTTTACATGCCCTAACCGCCTATGCAATAAATGTATACATTCATCATGTGGCTTCTTGTTCTCACATATCGAGTTAGCTTTAACTGTACTAACCTGGTTACTTGTGAGAACGAATAAACCATTTTTCAAATTTGCAGTTACACAGGTTCCATTCCTCTCAATAGTGCATTGCTCCCCTCTGAATGTTACCACAAACCCAACCTTAACCAATTCCCTTACAGATAACAGGTTGAATCTTAGTTTAGGTATATATAACATAGGTAACTGTTCATCAATGCATGGACAATAGGAATTACCTTCACCAGAGGCCTTCATCCTCCAACCATTGGCTAGTGAAACATATTGGTTGCTGTTTTTCATATTAACAAACCTCTTTTTCACTTTAGTAATGCATTGTGAAGCCCCACTATCAACAACCCACAATTCATTGTTTCTGGATGTTGGTTCACCAGAAATAGCCAAACCAATGCCCTTCTTAGCCTTCCCACTGCTATTCACATTCTGTTTTTTACCCTTTCTACAGAATTTGGCTATATGCCCTCTAGCCCCACAAGAATAACATTTCTTGACGTTGTAAGCAGTGGAGAATGGCTGCTCCTCTTGTGGCTGTGTCTCTCTCAGCTGGTCTCTGTCACGCCTCCTTCTGGACTCTTCCAGCAGTCTCCCAGTAATGTTAGTCAATGTCAGTTCCTCTCTGGTCAGGACTTCCAAAGAAGAAACATACTCATCATAACTCTCATCCAAAGATGACAGAATAATGTAGACCTGATGCAACTCTGAAAAAATCAGCTCCTTTTCATGAAGCTCTTGAAAAGTTGCCTTCATGTAATTTAAATGGGTCAGCATATCTCCATTCTTCTGCAGACGAGCCCTAAACAGCTTACGTGTAAGGTGTATATGTGCACCCACACTGTCTCGAACATAAAGCCTTCGCAAAATATCCCAACACCTAGCAGCAGACTCCTCACCACGAATATGGACAAGCTGCTGGTCATTCAGTGTTAGTCCAATAATGCAAAGAGCTTTCTCATTGCTACGTTTAAAGTTGTCTAACTTCTTTGCATCCTCTTCGTCATCTGGATCCCAAGCAGTAGTATCTGGTGGGTTATTTACAACAGCCCATAGTCCTTCCTTGCGCAAAAGCAAGCAGCATGTTGTGGACCAGGAAACATAGTTTGTCCCATCCAACCGGGTTATCCAGGAGATGCCTGACAACTGTTCCTGTGCCATTTTACACCAAATACAAACTCAGCTAGGAATACTGTGTGTACTTACTCTCAGTACAGGCCTGGGCCCATAACCAGTGTTAAGGAATTTGTTGTGCAGAGGTCTCCTTGTGCTACCAAAGAGTTGCACAGACAAGGAAGGGCACTGAGAGCAGTAAAAGTCACACAGAAATACACTGAGTTCTAAAAGCAAAAAGTATTTTACTTTGAGGTGGTGTAAAAACAAAAATGCACAGTCAAAAATAAACAGTCCAAGTAGCAATCCAAAATACAAAGTCTTCTTACCGGTCCAGAGGTCAATACACAGTTCAGCTTACAACAGTAGTAAACCAACAGCAGAGCAAAAACAGTAATAGTAGAGATCAGTGAATTCAGAGAGAGAGAGAAGCTACGTTCCTAGCTTCCTCTTATGGCCATGAGAACACTTACACACCCATTGGCCAATTAACAACTTAAAGACATAGCATTATGGTTAATATATTTTCAACCCAACATTGTAGGCTAACACCATATGCCTAACAGGGAGCAGAGTGCTTACAGAGATGACATAAAAATAAAATCAAATAATAAAATAAAACAAGGACTTTATCTGAGCTCAGCTAAAATCTACAGATTGCTTAGAGCTACATTGCTGCATGGAAACCAAATCTTTCTGGCGAGGTTTTTTTTTTAAAGGCACTATGGGTTCGCTCTGTATCGATTCACATGCTGTATCACCTCAGGCCACTAGCTTGCTTTTCTTATCATCCTTGTTAATCACCTCGGGAATGTCTTTCCCCTTCCACTCGAGAGCTTTACTGGAAAAATAATCTGCAAATTACAAATATTACACAGAACCCTGGAAATTATTTTTTATCTTTTCTCACAACTGACTCTTTGCATTAGATGCAATTGTTGTTTTCCACTTCAGAAACAGTTCCAGCTGCTCTCCTGAGAAGGGAGGGAAAAGGGGGCTGCATGTTCCCAGAGTTTCATTAATAATTTGCAAGCCAAGAATTATAGGGAAGCATTCCTAGATCTGGATACACCCAGTGATATAGAGGGAAACTGGTGGAAAAGAAATGTTTCAAAAGCTAATGCCAGAGGAAATGTTGATTTTTGTTGTTACTTTGGGCTTCTGAAATAAATTCATACCACCATTATGCCAAGGGAGAAATCAGTATTGATAATAGCCACAGTCAGAGGTGAGGGAAATAGGCATGGGATCAGTGGTTCAAGGATGGATCATTTTTTTTATTATTACTAGACAGCCTACAACCTGTTGGGTCATCCTTTGAGAGAAAGGTAGTGCAGTGTGATATGAACAGAATAACATTAAATTTTAGGTTGGCCGTGTTACTTTTTAGCCCAATGTTGGGTGGTCTTGTGACTACCTAAGAAAAGTAAGTATACATCATAAGTAGAAAAAATAATTGTAGAGGCACATCAATAATAATAATGAACATCAATAATAAGTCAATATTTACTTATGTAAACAGATAAACAGAATTACCATGGGCATGCAAAAAAGTAGCAGGAGAAATTTATGACATCCTCTGGCTTCCCCATCGCCTTTGCTTGTGGGAAGCTGGCAGAGAAGGTTGGAAATCATGTTCACATGATTGTGGGGACACTGCAGTGGCTGCAGTTTTGAGAATAAAAGTCATCTGAGATCCTTAAAATTTCAGTGCGGTGGGAGTAGTGGATCCTGATTTATTTTACACATTCTTTAAGTTAGCAGATTTGAAGTAACTTGATTCAAAAATTGTTGTGCTATGTTGCATGTTTGGGCTAAGTGAAGGGTACAAACAGACAACGAGAGTTTTAGTTTTATATAGAATATTACAAAGAGCTAGGTCTATGCTGAAATATATTTTTTTTGGAGGTGAAACATTAGTTATTACCAAGATTCTGCTGCTTTGATATATAAGCGATTGTGTTATTCTTATATGAGAAATAATACAAAGGAAAATATTTATTTGACTGATTTCTTTATCATATTAAAATCTAGGTTTCTGTATTTAACAATATCTAGGCTTTCTAACTAAAATATTCTTTTTTATGAGCCAGGTTTTACGGAATTTTGTTAACTTACAGAGAGAACACCTCTTACTCATTTTTTTAAAAGATAATTTTCTGAAACAAACGTTTTCATGGGCTATTTTGGATTATGGATCCATCCTTGACTCTAGTAATTTGTATTGCTTGGATAAGTCAGTTAATACATTTACTTCAGTGTGCAATCCCATATTGTGGGGAAATGTACCAGATTTTCTGGATACTATGAATAATCCATATCCACAGTCAGTCTGGAATTTTCCCTCCAGTATGTTGTTCTACCGTTAGTACTCTACAGACAATGATGAATAAAAGATCTCATACTGAGCACTCAGGCCTGCAGACATTTCTTCCCTAGTGGGATTAATAGAACACAAGCAACAACTGAAAGATGCTTCTAGTGTTTATTTATAAGTACATAGAGATGCTGCAGGAGTGCAGAGTGCTAACCTGCCTCCTTGATGCTGTTCTTCATGCTGACAACACCCACTGAGTCTAAAAAGAGCTGACTCATCATGCATGGACTTTCAGGACAAGAATTCTGCCATTGGCAAGACAAAGATTTATTTATTAGTTTGTTTGTTCAATTGATTTAAATCCCATCTCGCCTCCAAAAGCTCAAAGGCAGCAAATACAGCATTTCAAGTTTGCCTTTCAAATAACAACCTATGGAATAGGCTAGACTGAAAAATAGTGACTGGCTCAAAGTCACCCAGTGAGCACAATGGATAAGAACTCATTTAAACCTACAGCTTCCCTGGTTTAATCCAGTGCCACAATCATATTCAATGTTTCCCTTCCTCAAGGAATGCCCAAGTCCTCTGCTCAGATCTCCTGTTCCTGCTAGGCTATTGTTTTTACTCTGCATTTATATATGAAATCAAGCAGGTTAGATCTGCTCAAAAGGATAGAGTGTTCTTCAGAATATCACACAGCTCTGCTCCAATATAAAATAAGTTATGAGCTCTTCATTGTTGTTGGACCTCAAATGATGAAAGCTGTCGGAGCACCTATTTGAAATATGTTGACACTGTCAGAAATGGCAAGCCTTTAAATTTTGTTCAATCCATTCTCCCCCCAAAAAGTTAAAGCTGCCATTTATTTAGCCGGAATGGGACAACATGTCGCAGCCAACAAGCCATAGCCAACTCACCATGGGATAATTCTCCATGGCCAACCCACCAAGGGATTGAAAAAATAGTGGAATAGAATCATTAAAGAAAGAATGCCAAATTACAATATTTGTCATTCACATTTCATTTTGTCTCTCCTTTGGCATCCTTTCTTTAATGATTCTATTCTGCTATTTCTTCGATATTAATGTAACTATTGTCCTGTGGAAAGTTGGCAATGGTGAGTTGGCCGTGATGAGTTGGCCATGGCCAATTGGCCATGGTGAGTTGGCTGTAGCAAGTTGTCAAAGACCCCATTAAAACCAACAGTGAAGCAGAAAAGCTTAAATGGGAAGCAATAGTAAGGGAAGCATTAGTGGAAGGTAAAAAGGTTCATTCAAAATATGGTCAGGTAGTTCATAGTTGACTTTTTCTGTTAGAGCAATTGTTTGTCAAACAACTGAGAAATATGTGGACGTCAATTTCCAGAATTCCCTAGGGAATTGAAGTCCACACATGTTAACGTTGCCAAGTTTGAGAAAGACTATATTAGAGCATGTTTCATGCGTTTAGTGTGCATATGGTCATATAATTAACTTCCAAATAAATATATCGATTGGACAGGGGAAAATAACAGTAATGTTTAATAAGTGTAACATTTTTTACAACAGTTTTAGTCCCAGTATAAATGCCAAAGCTACTTCGATCTAAATTATCTTATGTAAGGTCTGGAGAACAATAATGTTATGTTGAGGGCTTTTTACACTTTTCAATTTTGCATCTACAATGACAAGATAACCTATCAAAATATTATGAAAGACAAGCATGAAAAATTACATTATACATCAAAAAAAGATAATGAAAATACAATAGCTTTTAGAGTCCTCAGACAGCATTCTCTGAAAGATTTATTTTGGTCAGACTGAAGGGCAGTAAGTCATGCTTTATGAATGCCTATATATTGATATTTTTTTAGCTGAAAGGAAGACTGGCTGTAAAATATACTTTACACAAGAGATTATCTCAATATTAGATTATTTGCTTCTTTCCTCACCCCCCCCCAGTTATTAAACTTTGTAGAGAAACATTTCATTCTTGAGAGCTGACTACTACTTTTGAACAATCAACATTTTTGTCCTCTTTCAGGAAAAGAAACTTTCATTTAACTTCACTTCACTGTCAGTTGTACAATTCAGCTGAAAACTTATGAGGAAGCAATTTTGCAAGGGAAAAGGAACAAGTAAAGTAAAACACTGTGTTTTGAAAATATAATGTGTATTCCATTCCTCTTGTGCATCTGTTCAGGAATTACCATAGTATCATCCTCTTAGACTCTTTTTTAAAACATCAGAATAGAGCTGGAAGGGACCTTGGAGGTCTTCTAGTCCAATCCCCTGCTCAAGCATCTACCATTTCAGACAAGTGGCTGTCCAGTCTCTCTTAAAAACCTCCAGTGATGAAGCACCCACAACTTCTGAAGGCAAGCTGTTCCACTGGTTAATTTTTCTCACTATTAGGAAGTTTCTCCTTAATTCCAGGTTGCTTCTCTCCTTGATTAGTTTCCAACCATTGTTTCTTGCCTTGCCTTCTGCTAATTTGGAAAATAGGTTGTCCCCCCCTCTTCTTTGTGGCAGTCACTCAAATACTGGAATACTGCTATCATGTCACTCCTAATCCTTCTTTTCTCTAGATTAAAGGTAAAGGTAAGGTAAAGGTTCCCCAGCACATGCATGCTAGTTGTTTCCAACTCTGGGGGCCGGTGCTCATCTCCATTTCAAAGCCGAAGAGCCAGCGCTTGTCCAAGGACGTCTCCCTGGTCATGTGGCCGGCATGACTAGACGCCAAAGGCGCACGGAACGCTGTTACCTTCCCACCGCAGTGGTCCCTATTTTTCTACTTGCATTTTTATGTGCTTTTGAACTGCTAGGTTGGCAGAAGCTGGGACGAGTAACAGGCGCTCAACTCTGTTACACGGCACTTGGGATTCGACCCGCCAAACTGCCGACCTTCTGATCAACAAGCTCAGTGTCCTAACCCACTGAGCCACCGCATCCCTTTCTCTAGATTAGCCATGCCCAAATGCAACTGTTCTTAATATGTTTTAGTCTCCAGGCCTTTAATCATCTTAGCTGCTCTTCTCTGCACTTTTTCCAAAGTCTCAACATCTTTTTTTGTAATGTGGTGGACTAAAACTGGATGCAATATTCCAGGTGAGGTCTTAGTAAGGTTTTATAAAGCGGTACTAATACTTCACATGATTTTGATTCTATGCCTCTGTTTATATAACCAAGGATTGCATTAGCTTTTTTGGCTGCTACTGCACACTGCTGGCTCATATTTAAGTGAGAGAGACTCCAATGTCCCTCTCAGTTACTGTTTTGAGCCAGGTTTTGCCTAATCTGTACTTGTAGCTGGAACCTGGCTCAAAAACAATAACTGTTTTCTTTCTTAAGCCTCCAGATATTCAACTATGGGTCTCCAAGTTTCCTATCCAGCATTCAGGACTAATTCAACATTCAGGACTAATGAGTTGCACCAATATTTAGAGAACCAGGACTGGGGAAGGATAATCATATCATAATGCTGTCAAAAGTAATCCTCTTTATACATTCTACATGGGCTTATATTATTGATTTGTATTAAATAACCCTATTATTTCTGATAAATTGCAGCACATCCTCTTCATTTGCTCAACTATTAAAAATGTATTAAACTGCTACATGTATACAATAATAAATAACAGTTTGGCCATTTGTTTTACAAAATGTTATTACCGTGAGCTATTGCTATCATGCATATTAGGTATATTCTTGCTGCAATTATTGTAAATTGTTCAATTACACAGCTTTCACTGAATTCTGTGTTTGCTTTGTAGTTTAAGATTTCTTTACAAGCTTAAATAATTAGCATTTTCTTCCAACTCTAGGAAATTGTTGTTATTTATTTAACTGCTATCATAGCCATGAAAAAACATCTCATAAACTTATGTTCCTTTCTTTAGCATGTCATTGAACTGGAGAAGGAACATTATGAAAAAAAAGAGTATTATTAGGATTAAACAAATGTGCTGCATTATATAATTTAGGCAAACATAGCCAGCAATTCTCAGAGATCTGAAGTGGAATGAGATACGTGTAGGTTGTAAACAGAAATAACATAGATTGTGGTAGTCTGATACTCTTTCAGAAATTAATGAAAATAATAAAGGTAAACTAGAGCAATTTGAATCATGAATTATGTAAGATGGAAGCCTCTGCTATAAGGTGAACACCCTCAAGTCATCCTATGTTATCTCATTGTAGTGGGGGGAAAACTCCTACAAGGCACGGGTAAGAATCATCTGAAGCATAATGATCATCCCAATTGCTCAATTGCTCAAACCAGACCTTTATATAAAGCAGAAGTGATACAGGACAATTTTGGAGGATGAGGATCAGCTTAGTGACAAAAGCTGTTCCTCAACCACATGGTAAGTGCCGTCCATTCTGAATTTAACCATTCCACCATCATCTGGCACTCTACTGTCCATCATTTTATATTGTCGATCCATGTGATTTTCTTGGCAATGCCTGGCAAAAGGAAATGGTAAATCACTCTTCTATTTTACCAAGGGAATCAAATGGAATGCGGTATTGATGTTTTTGAATTTTGCTCTTTGAAAAACTGTGTGAGAATACAATGCACGTAGTAGAAAAACACAAATGGATCATAGAACAAGTTAAGAATCTCTGATTCTTACTTAAAACACAAATGACAAAGCTCAAATTATCAAATTTTGAGGAAGTTATGTGTAGACCTAGCTCTTTTGAGAAATCCATAATCTTGGGAAAGATAGAAGGAAAGGAAAGAACACTTCAACAAATATTTGGTCACCACGATGTTTAGTTTAGTTTTATTAATTTTTTTTAGTTTAGTTTAGTTTTATTAAATTTTTATACCGCCCTTCTCCCGAGGGATGTAAAAAAGTTGTTGAAACTCTAGAAAGAGTACAGAGAAGAGCAACAAAGATGATTAGGGGACTGGAGGCTAAAACATATAGGGAACGGTTGCTGGAATTGGGTATGTGTAATTTAATGAAGAGAAGGGCAAGGCAGGTTGTTCCACTGGTTAATTGTTCTGTCAGGAATTTTCTCCTTAGTTCTAGGTTGCTTCTCTCCTTGACTAGTTTCCATCCGTTGCTTCTTGTCCTGCTTTCAGGTGCTTTGGAGAATAGCTTGACTCCCTCTTTGTGGCAGCCCCTGAGATATTGGAACACTGCTATCATGTCACCCCTCACCCTTCTCTTCATTAAACTAGACATACTTCTAAATGGGAGGTTGACTATCCTTTGCTAACGTGCTAAAAAGAGTTGAATGCCCATCCATTAGGATTAGTCTAGTTGCAATTCTGGACCCCAAGTCCACTAGATGATTTCCAAGGTATCAATTCCAGTTCTATACAATATCCATGACATATATGATACCTTCCATTATGCCCCAGATAAACCAGGTGCTGTATGCCAGATGCAGTTACATAATTCAGGTAGTATCTGCTTTCACTTTTACTTATTTCAAACTTCTATTGTGCATTCCACTTGACAGAATATCTATAAATAATGCAATTTCCTGCTGCATGATTGATAATGGATTTATTTTTCTGGTACTCCTAACATGCTATCTGATATCCTATCAACCTAAGGAAAACACTGCTGCCAAAACCTGACAAGTTTATCCTTGAAAAAGTCAAACCAAACTGGTTATCTCAATGGGATAGCAATAATCTTCTTTTGAGCTTAAGCAATTTTACTGTGAGTATATGCTGTAACAGCTGTTTTAAAAAGTACATCATTGAAATGATTCACTGTTTATATCTGAGGAAAACTCTTCGCTCAAAAAATAAAGAAAGAAGTCAAGATAAGATTTTAGGATTATCTCCCTTATATTGATAAATCTAAGGCTTTTTGTCCTTTTAGATAACTACAAGAAGTCTATATGAATACCTATAGTTTTAACATATTGTTAGCATTAATTTAATTAATAAGACATCTTTAGAATTTAGCTGATTCGCAACAATTCTGTTCACACACAACTACTAGGTAAATTCTATGAATTTCAATGCAAGTTATTGCCAGGTAATATTGCTTGCCATCTCAATATATTTAATAAATACATAACACATACTGAGTCATGACTCATGTAAATGGTGCAGCTTTGATTAGCTAGCCAAAAATGGCACACTGCCCAACAGATAAACCTTTGGAGTTATTTTTTATGCAAGGCCCCATTGATAACTATGAAGATTACAGCCCAGCCCCATTCCCTCTGCAGTTCAGTAGATTGGTGGTAATTCAGTAAATTCTATGGCAAGTACTTGGGGCTGACACTCTCATTTGAAAACAGCCTTTCTAGGTAAACAGAACTTTGATGATTATTCATGGAATTATTTATAAGACATGATCAAGCATTACCTTTCAAACTGCAAACTGGAAGAACCGAATGAAAGTTTGCTTGTTTACCATTTCTTTTTCTTTTGAGAATCTTTCTTAGCCAATAAGCTCTCCATGGCTTCTCTCTCCCATCAAGGGCTCCACTTCATATACAGTAAATCACACCCTCATAGAACAGATGCTAATGCAGCATCTTTTCTCAGCTTTCAGTCATTTCTGGTGACTTTCCTTTTCAAGTTAATTCCACAGAATTGCTGTCTAATGTTTAAGGCTTACCAGCATCGCTTCCTACCATCTGTTCCCACCACCACCACACCTGTTCAACTCTTTTATCAATAGATTTGCCCTTCTACCGATGGGTCTCTTCATTCATACAACAAATGACCTAATCACCACTTCCCAATTGGTAAATTCATTTTTTTTTAAATCCTGATCAGAACCTTTAACCATTCATTTGTCTTTTGGATCTTCTCACTGTTATCAGCCGAAGTACACTTGCCCCATAACCAAATTGGGCTTTATTATATTCTAAGTATTTCTCAAAGATTAAGTTGAAGTTTGGCTTCTATGGGAAACTGTTCTTAAAACAAATAGCCACAGTTCGTTCCTACAGCACTGAAATATTATACTGATCAACAAGCAAAAAACTCATACCTTGGAAAGGTGATGTTAAAACTGGGATTTTTATTGGTGACAAAGTCAGCACATGACAAGGCTGCACACTTGATGGTGGTCCCTGAGGGGGTTCAGCATCTATGGACAGCATGGCTGCTGCAAATGCGATGGTCTGGTTGCCTCCAGTTTGTTTAAGGGAACCAGCTGAGAAAGAAATATATATATATATGAATTGGATTTTGTTCAGCGCATGTTTGAATTCTTCAACATTCATATAAAATCTACTGTATTGCTTAGCAGTCCAGCTCTACATCATAGTTTGATAACAGATAGCTTCTTCTTTCTTCTTCCTAACATGAAGGAAATATATATATATATATATATACTTTGTCTGGCTTATAGAACAAAAAACTTCCCCACTTTTCATGTAGGAATAACAGTGAATCAGATATTAAAGTTCCAAATTACCACAGGCCAATCAATACAATATAATTTTAGTTTAAAAGGCACAGCTTAAAATTCTTGCTCCACATGAAATGTATATCAATTTTTTTAAAAAAAACCAGTCACTGCACAAATAAGTGGATAAATACTTCTTTCTGAAACCTGGTTTCAGAGGCAGAATTAGATGTTAAGGAGTCGACATGCTGTATCATAATGGGGCTGCCATATATAATTTAGTGATATAATCATCCCTGTGGTTACCATTTCAGCTATTATTGTTTCAGAGTTTGCACTCATTTGGTGTGAAATATCTTTAGTGGTGGGTGGACTTAATTTCATGAAGTGAGGGAATCATATCAAGAAGGAGGCAACAGAGTGAAGTTTTAGAAGAAGGAGAAAATAATAAAATGATAGACAAGATCTATGTTTCTCAACTTCAACAACATTAAGATGTGTGACCTTCAACTCCCAGAATTCTGGGGGTCTGGGGAATCCTGGGAGTTGAAGTACATCCATCTTCACATTGATGAAGTTAGGAAACATTGAACTAGATGGAGACGTTTACAGAGTTTAGATTTCAAACAAACCAAGCCTGATGTTCTTTAGCAGCCTGGTGGGGCAAAGAGAGACAGAGAAGCTAGAAAGAAGAGGCTTCAGCAAAACCAAAGAGACAGAATGGAGCAAAGGAGGCTCAAATGATCTTTAAAAAACCAAGACAAATTGCATGTTGGTAGAAAGAGGGTGGTGGTGGGGGAATGGGTTGCATCACCAGATCTGAGCTGCAAAATATGGCAGTAAAAAAGCAGCTTCTTGTATTGATCTCTCTTTTTTTGGCATTCTTAACTGTTAATCCTAGGAAAATGGGAGAAAGAGATAAGGCACAATAAAAAAATGTTGATAGACAAAAGACACTGACAGACCTGCCAGCATTTAAACCTCCAAATAGAAATGATCCTTGACTCCATTTGTTGGGAAAGGAATAGTTTTGTTAGAAGTCAAGTGCATTGCAATAATGCATAGCCAGAACTGAGAATCACATGCCAAAATCCCTAAATTCAACATTTTTCTCCCTTAACTGCCTCCCATCGCTGAACGCCCCCCCAGGACCAATCAGGTTCAAGCAAGATATTTTCAAAACAGTCACTTCAAGCACAGGTTGGTATGCAGCTATCTTCTCCTAGCCGGGTGACCTTGAAGCAGCATCTCAAGGAGATACAGCAGTTACTTTTGCTTTCCTGCAAGCATTCTCTCTCCCACCCACCCTCCCCAGAGGTCATGGCAGATTGTCACCACATGGTAGCAAAGCACACAAGCAAGTATAAGGTGGCAGCTGACAGAAACAGTGACTGAGATGGAGTGTCCTTTTAAGAGAAAGAATATTGTTATGTCATTCTATGCCAGCCCAACACAACTGTAATAAATGAATAAATATAAACGTATATTGTTGCAGTGAAGCAGTGACTGAATGAAAGCAGTGCTGCCTAGTGCATTTTTTCACACAAATATAAGTGATTTATATGCAATACAACCTGTTACCCTCGACATTAATGGAATTTAGAGTTCCAGACTGAACCAACCAATGCTGGCTAATAGTTTTGGAGTTGTAATAGATCTGAATGCACCAGATCAGCATATATGCAAAATGCTCTTTATACTTGATTCCAAAAGGAAAAAGGAAAGGCTATTATTGCAATATATCTTCTTCCAAAGAACAAAACTGAATTCAACAATTGAGTCATATGATAATGTAGAAATACTGCTTCATTGGTAGAAGGAAATTATCTCAAATGCTTTCTCTTCATAACATTTACTAAACATTTACTTTCTGAGAGGGTAGGGGATACTAGTCTTGCTTGATCAAAAACAGGGAAAGAAAAATAAAATAAAAGTCTTAAGGAAAGTTAATTTGACCCATGCCAGATGTTGTCATTTCTACACTGGGCAATATACGAAAAAAATTAAATCATTAGCTTATTATGTTATTCAACAAATGTATTTAATTGACAAGGAAGTCCTTCAGACATTAAGCAACAACTAAGTCAGCCAAAAGCCTTGTTTGATGTGACTCATGATTTTAGATATTTCATAACAGGTGCATGTTTTAGGATTCCTTTTGTAGATCAGCAGGATCCTAGACCTGTTCCTTGTTGCTGTCCTTTCACTTATGATCACAACAACTTTTATGGCTCCTTAATTAATGGAAGTTAAAGACTGAATAATTCAACTGGCTTTCTTGTCATTATGGCATATGAACATCTAAATAATATCTATTAAAATTGTGATAAAGGCAGAAAACATAAAGGCAAATAATATCAGTAAAAGATTTGTGATATTCCTAACTAAAAGAAGTGTCTGATTGTGTGTGTGTGTGTGTGTGTGTGTGTGTTTTCTTTACTGCCAAACCTTTCTCCCCAGTTGTGCACTTGGGAGTAAAATCAATAGTTAGCTTATAGTTACAATAAAAGTAAGTATACCTTCATCAAAATCAAGAACATTGATTGTCACTGCTGTAGCTGATATCAGACCTCAGAGTTATTTTAAGCAGCTGGCCTTTTCATAGGGAAAGATTCTGCAATTTTAGGATTACATTTTAATTAATGGAAAGGAATGGTTTTAAACATATTTTTAATGAATGAATCCTATGAGGTTATGCAGGATGTGGTTGATTTGCCAACCTTGCACCAATCTGTTGCACCCAATTGTTATGTAAGTTCTGAGAAATGCACATGATGTATCTGGAGGCAACAGGATTATAAAACGCTATTCTAGATACCATGTACCTGTACATTGCAAAAGATCAGGTGGGCTGTTCTGTGTCTCCATTAAACCTTTATGGAGAGAAGGTAGTTTCCATTTGGACTACGAGGTTTCAAACTGTTTTTAGTTTTCTCTTTGACTAAAACTGTTTTGTATGTTGACAGAATCAGAAAATCATAGAATGTAAAGCTTGGGAGAAACATTGGAGATCATTTTCTCCAACCTCCTCTTCCGTGAAGGAACCCACTACTAAGCAGTCTTGATAGATGGCCATCTGGCCTTTAAGTACGTACTTCAAGGAAAGAAGATGCCACCTTTTCCAAAGCAGTTTGTTCTTTTGAACAGCTTTTACTATGAGGATATTTTTTTACTGTCAAACTGAAATATCTTTTCTTCTACTTTAAACCTATTGTTAAATTACAGTCCTGTTTTCTCGATTACTGAACAAATCTACCCTATTCTCCATATGCCAGCTCTTCCTTGAATGTCTGTTCCCATGAAAGTCTGTTCTCCTGGCCAAATATGTCCATCAAAGTCCTACAGCCTTCCCTCATAAGCTTTTTTTCCCCAGACCTCATATCACATTGGCATTAGATTCTGATCTCCTCCACTTTATCAATGTCCTTCATAAAACCCAATGGCCAGAACTGAACTAGTATTTTAAGTGTGAAAAATAACAATGACTTTTCATGTTCCTTTTTGTAAAAATCTAATATTTTTAAAACTTACAATTGCTAGACTGATCTGCCAATACAGAAATGGCTAGTGGAGGGGTAGGCAACCTCGGCTCTGTTATGACTCATGGACATCAACTCCCAGAATTCCTGAGACAGTTGAGCAGGCACTAACCAGAAAATACTGTTTCCTTTAACATATAGACAAATGTCATATTGTAGGCTATCTTCTGTTCCTACCTCCCAAAAGTACGTATTGGTGGCCTAAACCTGGCAGTCTGACTAGAGAGTCAAATCAGCTGTACCTAACTACCATAAACCTTATCAATATAGTAAACAAATTACCTATCTGTGATGCAACTAAAATTTAGTTGAATGGGCAATGGTCTATATTGGTATAAAACAGCTTGTTGTAATATTCAGTGATGTAAAATATTAAATATAGATCATAGATGATAGATAGATAGATAGATAGATAGATAGATAGATAGATAGATAGATAGATAGATAGATAGATAGATAGATAGATAGATAGATAGACAGAGACAGACAGAAAGATAGATAGATAGATAGATAGATAGATAGATAGATAGATAGATAGATAGATAGATAGAGACAAACAGATGCATGTATGTATGTATGTATGTATGTATGTATGTATGTATGCACTGCAAGAGAGAATTATGTCTCACAAAAGGTAATTAAGAAGTTAGACAGTTTATAAGATTGTTGTGGACAAAATAAAAGGTGGGGGTATTATATATACCACCTGGAGTTTTATAAAACTAAAGGTGGGATATCAAGCTAATAGTTAACAAAATTAATAAATGAATATTTAATAGATAAGTTAATATCTATTATACGGTCCTTAAATAATTTTGCTGGGAAGAAAGTTACCATTGAAATAACTGTGAAAAATCTCTTTTTTTTCTGAGAGGATTTTCTTTTGCTGTCTTAGATAATTTGATCAATCCTGGTTGAATATATTCTGAAGTTAATAGTTACCAGGATTATACATAGGGATTGTTCTCCAGCAAAAGCATTGCTGTGTCACTTTTAATTGTTGCTCTTGCTGTTGCTTAATGCCATACAGATATTGATTGCTCTTGCTCTGTCACTCCAGCTCATCTGCTGTCTGCCAAACATTTCAAAGGCTCCTATGAATGTCAAGAAAAAGAGAAGTCTAAAAAACATCCGTAAGTGATATAGAAA
The DNA here is from genome assembly GCF_964194415.1 of Vipera berus. Lineage (NCBI taxonomy): Eukaryota > Metazoa > Chordata > Lepidosauria > Squamata > Viperidae > Vipera > Vipera berus. The sequence goes on from NC_138207.1 coordinate 68,267,253, forward strand.
ATCTTTATGTTGGAAGCAATCAGTGTCTCTTCACACGCTGCCTATAAAAAATTCATTATTATGGACATAAAAGAAGAAATAGGTGTACAGAATGAAATAGGTCTACAATGTAATTAAATATATCGTTTCAAAAAATACATTACTTTATACGGAAATCGCTTAGAAATTGGGTGACTATTAGTATAATGTGAATCAAATGTGGACTCGAGTCTTCTCCCATTCTTCTCTTAATCACAGATCTTCCTTTGTTCTATAACTGCGTGTCCTGTATGGACCCCATCACTCTGGATGGATGAGGTAGGTTTCCTTAAAAAAAGCACATTTACACTACTTGCTGATCCCAAAATTGCAAATCTCAGTCAACTTCACAGTAGCCTTGGTGCCATCTGTGGATTGGCTTTGATTTCACTATATACCTGTATATCCTAATAATGAAGGCTGTGCAGATTGACCTAAAGCAGACTGACTATGATTCACATAGGCTTACTAGTTACTATCACCTCCCATTTCCAAACTAGCAATATATGCAATATATCCTTTGTTGTTGTTCAGACGCTATGTCATGCTCGACTCTTTCTGATCCCATTGGCCACAGCACATCAGGCCTTCCTCTCCTCCACTTACTGCCAGAGTCTTGCCCAAACTCATGGCTACTGCATTCTTGACACTATCTAACCATCTCATCCTCTCCTTTTGCCTTCAATCTTCCCCAACATCAGGATCTTTTCCAGGGTATTCTCTCTTCTCATTTGGTGCCCAAAGTATTTGAGCTTCAGCTTCAGTATTTGTCCTTCCAAAGAACAGTCAGGGGTGATTTCCTTTGGAATTAACTGACTTGATCTCCTTACAGTCCAAGGGACTCTCAAGAGTCTTCTCCAACACCACCATTCAAAAGCATAAATTTTTCGGCACTCAGCCTTCATTATATATCCTACTTCAGCTGACTAAACCAAAGAACAAATGTTAATTATATCATGACTAGTGGTTCTCCAGGATGATCTGCTCCCAACCAGGCTCTTCAGATCTTCCACTGCCTCTGTCATTAAGTCTATCCATGTTGCTTCTGGTTATCCTCTTATCTTCTTTCCTTCCATGTTTCCTAGCATTATGGACTTCTAAATGGAGCTAAGATCTTACATAATGTGATAATTTGACCTTGATCATCTGCGATTTTAATGAAAACTCTGGATTAATTTGTTTAATGGTCTATTGTTTCTTTTCTTAGCTACCCATGTTATTCTCAGGATACCTTCTCCAACACAGAGTTCAAATGTGTCTATCTCTTTCTATCTTCAATAGCTTCTTCAAAGCCCAAGTTTGGCTTCCATAGAAGATCACAGAGGAATCATTGTCATGCAGTTCTGATCGTGAAATTCTAGACACTTTATGACATCTAAATATCTTCTGCAAGGCTTTTGTTGCTACTCTACCAACCGCTAGTCAGAGACATATTTCCTTCACCATTGATAGTCAATCCTAAAAAGCAAATGCTACCTGTCATTGTAGAATCTTCACTGTCAGTTCTAAAGTCTGTCATTGTACCCATCATCACTACTTTTATCATTTTTATATTTAATCTTAGTTCTATTTTTTTCACTGTTCTATTATTACAGCTTGCAGATAATTTGTCTTTTCAGCAGAATACTGTCATCAGCAAAGCACAAGTTATTGATGCTTCATCCCCTGATATTAAAACCCTGCTTATCTTTTTTCCAAACCTTTGAGGGATATTCAGCATATAGGTTAAATGAATAAGGTGAGATTATACAGACTTGTCTCTCTCCTTTGTCATCTTGGATCCAGTCTGATTTTCCACATTCTATGGACTGTGGTTTCCTGTCTTGTGTATAGATTTTGCATGAGGATGATTAAATGGTATGGGATCCCAATTTCCCTTTCAATCAGCAAAAATTTCACGTGGGAGGATTTCTTAAAAAATCTTCATATATTATTTCACCCAATTTTAAGCAGTTAGTTAAGACAGGAAGTAGGCAAAGACAGTATCCCTTAGAAGGCACCAAACTGCAGCTTAAGTGGGATGTTGTTTTTTTTTCTCCTGGCTCCCATAGCTCTCAAAGTCTGCTGGAGATTTCTATTTCTATTTATAGAGAGCCTTGAATGGAGCAAACCTGTGGTTGACCCAGTCCTTTCCTTGATCTGAAAAGGCATTCTGAAGAGTCAAGCCACCCACTGGCTTCTCTTTCACCATGGCCATCATTCAGTTCACCACTGCTTCCCTGGAAGTCATATTTTCACCAATTCTCAAAATCTATATCGATTGCTGTGTCTGTCTAAAGACCAATAGTGGCAAAAACATTGATTTACAAGCAACTGCAACATTGGGAATGAGTTGTAGCCTCGTGAGAATTGTCGCTCAATTTTATGAAAGTGAGTTTTGATACCTTCGTGGTTTGCCTTTAAATTTGACTAAACTTGGAAGCATTTATCTGAAATGTCAAAAGCTTAACAGACCCATTTAATTCATTAATAAACCAGGCCCATGGTCTTTGTGGAAGATGCCTATAAGATGCCTGTCACTGTAGCACAGAAGCTAACTTCTGACAAGCAGAAATATAGCAATATTACTATCCTAAAGAAAATCCATCAATTTTCATTGTAGAAACCAAAACCATAAAACCTTCTCTCCTCTGAAAAAACATTGGTGAACTGTTTGGATTTCCTAATGATATTAAGCAACTATATGTTGAAAGCAGACACATTAAAGTGGTCACGAAGCAGAAAACTAGTTTAATATTATTTGGCTCTCTCTCTCTAATAAATTATTTACGAAACTCAAATTAGAAATAGTTTTAACAATAACAAATGATTGCTCCCTTGGTTCAGCAACATATATATTTAAGGCAGTACACCTTCAATAATTTAAAGGCAATAAGCTTGCCAAAATTGAAGGAAAGGAAGAGAAACTATAGTCAGCTTTCTTCAAGACCATTAGTGCTTGAACAATGCCACTATTTTCAGCTGTTTTGCTTTATTAGTGGTGCAACAGTTTAGGTGTGGCACTGGAACTGACACCCTTTATGCCATGGGTGTCAAACTCGCCATGTCACTCGCCATGAAAGCAGGACAAGAAGCAACGGATGGAAACTAGTCAAGGAGAGAAGCAACCTAGAACTAAGGAGAAACTTCCTGACAGTTAGAACAACTAACCAGTGGAACAACCTGCCTCCAGAGGTGGTGAATGCTCCAACACTGGAGGTTTTTAAGAAGAGACTGGACAGCCATTTGCCTGAAATGGTATAGAGTCTCCTGCCTGAGCAGGGGGTTGGACTAGATGACCTCCAAGGTCCCTTCCAACTTTATATTATTATTATTATTATTATTATTATTATTATTATTATTATTATTATTATTATTATTATTATTATTATTATTATTATTATTCACATGATGTGTTGTGATGTATCGCAACTCTTTTTTTTTTATTATTCCATTTATATCCAGCCCTTCTCCGAAGACTCAGGGCGGCTTACAAGCTTAGCAGTAGCCTTCATTCTATGTATATGCCTGCTTGTTAGGGCTTTCACACACACACACCCAAGCGGCATTATTACAAAGTCAGCTTAATTGCCCCCAACAATCTGGGTCCTCATTTTACCTACCTCGGAAGGATGGAAGGCTGAGTCAACCTTGAGCCTGGTGGGATGCGAACCTGCATCTTTTTGCATTGCCAGCAATGGGGTGGGCGCAGCTTTGATATGATGAAACTGGCCTGTGGGCCTCCAGTTTGACACCCTTGCTCTATGCAACTGATTTCACAGGTGAGAAGAAAATTGGGAGGGAAAATCCCAGGTGTGCGTATTGTGAGCTCACAGAAGAAAGCTATAGTCAGAAGCTTATGGGACTCAGATTGGAGATCTTCAGTTCTAAATGCGACAACCACATGAGATGAGAGGCAAAATTGTTGCCTGAAGCACCTGTCTAAACAAACCATAGGTTTAGGATTGGCCTATCAATCAAACTGGTTTTTGGAAGCTACAAAACAAAAGTAAATTATTTTTGAATGTGGATAAGGAATCCTGGTTTTGCTTTTCAGTTTACTCTTTACACGTGGATTCTTTCCTCCTTGATCCTCACTCCTGTTTTAACTTTTCTTTCCTTCAGTGATCTTGCAACATAGAACCCAGCTCCTAAGTCATCTGAGGAACTATCTACAGATCCAGATCATCTACCTATCATCTATCTGCCTGCCTGCCTACCTACCTACCTACCTACCTACCTACCTACCTATCTACCTACCTATCTTTCTTTCTATCAATCTATCAATCTATCTATATCATCTATACCAGTGTTTCCCAACCTTAGCCATTTTAAGATGAGTGGACTTCAACTCCCAGAATACCCCAGCCAGTATTGCTGGCTGGGGTATTCTGGGAGTTGAAGTCTACACATCTTAAAATGGCTAAGGTTGGGAAACACTGATCTATACATCCATCCATTACCATCTATGCATATATAACACATTTTATTTATTTATTTATTTATTTATTATTGGGACTTATATGCCCCCCTATCTCCCGAAGGACTCAGGGCGGCTAACAACAATAACGTACAATAAGTACAGAAGTTAAAATAAAAATTAAGATTAAAGGCCCCTGTAGGATAAATAAAAATTAAAATTAAAATAAATTAAAAATTAGAGTTAAAAATTAAAAACATAATTAAAATCCCTGTCAGTCTAGGTCAGCCAGGTGGAAAAGGAGTGTTTTGAGGCCGCGGCGAAAGGACCGGAGATCTGGGGCCATCTGAAGCTCAGGGGGGAGCTGGTTCCATAGGGCTGGTGCTCCCACAGAGAAGGCTCTCCCCCTGGGGGTCACTAGCCGATATTGTCTAGCCGACGGTACCCTGAGGAGGCCTTCTCTGTGTGAGCGTACTGGGCGATGGGAAGTCGTTCCCGGCAGCAGATGGTCCTGCAAGTATCCCGGGCCTAAGCCATGTAGGACTTTAAAGGTAAGTACCAGCACCTTAAATCTCATTTTACTGAAATGTTCTTTTTTTCTATGATGTATCAACAAATATACAGGAACTCATTCATATCTCAAAAGAAGCATCACAATGCAGTCATATATACTGTCTCATTAATATTCTGAAACCATAATGTGTTTGGCATAAGTTGCAATTGAGCTGTCAGTGTAATTGGCAACAGTTAATTATTTGGCATTATTCAGATGAAATAAGATAAGCCTTCTCACTTCCCTTCATTTTTTTTTAAAGTGTTTTGTCAGTGTCAGTCTGTCATCAGCGGCATAGACGGAAAACAAAAATGAATTTAAGGCACAGAAAGCACAAGCAAATTTGAGATTTGGTCCTAGTTAAGCTGGAATTCATGAACAAAACACAAAGAAGAGAAATCAAGGAACTATAAAATGATTCTAACTTTTCCCATTGTGGTAGAAAAGGACTTGATTTCATTTCCCCCTAAATCAATAGAAAGTCTTGCAATTGGATACAAAACGATTTCAGAGAACATTGTTATGAGATGAATTTTCAGCTGTTCTGTCTTTTGTTCTCTCTAAGTTTTCCTGTTTCCCATTTGTGATTCAGTCCAATGCAGAAGGCATCTGAGAGAATTTGTCTAGTGGGGACTGTTCAGTTCAGGAAGCAGAAGCAATCAACAAGACTGGAGACAGAAGACGAATGTGTAAAACACATGTGAGAAATAGTTTAAGGTGATCCAAAAGTTCTACCTGGGATCTTTCATGTGCCTTGAAGAACCCTGTCATAGGTTTTGCTGACAGCTTCCTGAAACTTACTAGAAGCTTCTTCTGTGGTTATTGGAGCTACTTTAAGAAACAGTCAGAACAGCTGAAGTGAAGCAATGTGGCCGTTTCATTTCACTTTGGGAAATAAGGCCACATGGCTTCAAAAACCAACTTTGCTCAAAGCATTGTCAAAACAAAGCCCCCTCCCCCTTTCGAGATGACCCTAGTGAGTAAAGAGGGGAAAAAATAAAAAGAGCAGTAGCAGCATCTTCCACCAGGCCATAATAAAACTTAAAATGAGGTCAAAAAAGTTCAAAAGCATCCTGTAAATGAGGAAGAGAAGAGGAAACCTCTTTCATGAAAATAATATATGAAGAAACCAGAAAACCCATTAATTAAATGTATTTTCTAGCTTTACAATAAGTGTCTTACAATTCATATCCTTATCACAACTAACACCATCACTACCACCATCATAATCTACTCGAATCCTTGGGGGTTTTTTGGCTGCAGAAGCCACAATATCTATTCTCGTTCTTCTGAAGGCCTAGGCCCTGGGCCATAGTTAGTCAGATAGCAGGGAAAGAGGACACGGTTTTCTCCCAGGTCATTGTCTGAAGTAAAGCTACCAGTAAAGTTACAATACCAGTGTGACAATGATGATGCTCAAATACTTTTTAGAAGCCATTAGACCCAAGTTGAAAAATTGACCAAAAGGGAACAATTGAGCACATAATGCAGTGGCTTCATTTCATGTTGTTGTTAGTTGCGAATTCGTGTCCAACCCATCGCAACCCCATGGACAATGCTTCTCCAGGACTTCCTGTCCTCTACCATCTTCTGGAGTCCATATAGGCTCACGCCTACTGCTTCAGTGACTCCATCCAGCCACCTCATTCTCTGTCATCCCCTTCTTCTCTTGCCCTCAACCTTTCCCAGCATTAGGCTCTTCTCCAGTGAGTCCTTCCTTCTCATTAGGTGGCCAAAATATTTGAGTTTCAACTTCAAGATCTGCCCTTCTAAAGAATAGTCAGGGTTGATCTCCTCTAGGACTGACCGGTTTGATCACCTTGCAGTCCAAGGGACTCGCAGGAGTCTTCTCCAGCACCATAGTTCAAAGGCCTCAATTCTTTGGCGCTCAGCCTTTCTTACGGTCCAACTTTCACAGCCATACATTGCAACTGGGAAGACCATAGCCTTCACTATACGCACTTTTGTTGACAGGGTGATGTCTCTGCTTGTTAGTGTGCTATCTAGATTTGCCATGGCTTTCCTCCCCAGGAGCAAGCATCTTTTAATTTCTTGGCTGCAGTCCCTGTCTGCGGTGATCTTGGAGCCCAGGAAAATAAAATCTGTCACTACCTCCATTTCTTCCCCATGTATTTGCCATGATCTTGGTTTTCTTAATGTTTAGTTTCAACCCAAGTTTTGCACTCTCCTTTTTCACTCATAACAAGAGGCTCTTTAGTACCTCTTCACTTTCTGCCATTAGAGTGGTATCATCTGCATACCTTAGGTTGTTGATATTTCTCCAGGCAATTTTAATTCCAACTTTTGATTCATCTAGCCCTGCCTTACTTATGATGTGCTCTGCATATAAGTTAAACAGGCAGGGTGACAGTATACAGCCTTGCCCGTCTCCTTTCCTGATTTTGAACCAATCAGTGGTTCCGTGTCCAGTTCTCACTATTGCTTCTTGACCCGCATATAGGTTTCTCAAGAGACAAATAAGATGGTCTGGTACTCCCATCCCTTTAAAAACTTGCCACAGTTTGTTGTGATCCACACAATCAAAGGCTTTAGCATACTCAATGAAGCAGAAATAGATGCTTTTCTGGAACTCCCTAGCTTTCTCCATGATCCAGCGTATGTTGGCAATTTGATCTCTAGTTCCTCTGCCTCTTCGAAATCCTGCCTGTACTTCTAGTAGTTCTCAATCCACATACTGCTGGAGTCTAGCCTGTAGGATTTTAAGCATAACTTTACTAGCATGTGAAATGAGTGCAGTGGTGCGATAGTTTGAACATTCTTTGGCACTGCCTTTCTTTGGGATTGGAATGTAAACTGATCTTTTCCAATCCTGTAACCACTGTTGAGTTTTCCAAATTTGCTGGCAAATTGAGTGTAGCACTTTTACTGCATCGTCTTTTAAGATTTTGAATAGCTCAGCTGGAATACTGTCACCTTCACTAGCTTTGTTGTTGCTCAGCTTTCCTAAGGCCCATTTCACTTCACATTCTAGGATGTCTGGCTCAAGATCAGTGATCACCTCATCATGGTTATCAGGGACATTAAGCTCATTCTTGTATAGTTCTTCTGTGTAATTTTGCCACCTCTTCTGCCTCTGTTAGGTCCCTGCCATTTTGGTCCTTTATCATGCCCATTTTTGCATGAAACGTTCCCTTCATCTCTCCAATTTTCTTGAAAAGATCTCTGGTCCTCCCTATTCTATTGTTTTCTTCTATTTCTTTGCACTGTTCATTTAAGAAGGCATTCTTATCTCTTCTAGCTATTCTCTGGAATTCTGCATTCAATTGGGTGTACCTTTCTTTTTCTCCTTTGCCTTTTGCTTCCCTCCTGTCTTCAGCAATTTGCAAAGCTTCCTCAGACAACCATTTTGCTTTCTTGCATTTCTTTTTCTTTGGGATGGTTTTGGTTGCTACTTCTTGTAAAATGTTACGAACCATCCATAGTTCTTCAGGCACTCTATCAGATCTAATTCCTTAAATTTATTTATTTATTTATTTATTTAATTAAATTTTTATACCGCCCTTCTCCCGAAGGACTCAGGGCGGTGAACAGGGCATATCTTAAAACTACAAAAGTACAAAAGTTAAAAAAGAATTAAATTATTGCCCACAATAAAAACAATAAAATATATATATAAATATTAAAACCCTAAGTAATTCCCCATCAGGCCAGGCCAGCTTGTTCAAATAAATGGGTCTTTAACCCGCGCCGGAAGGAGCGGAGATCCGGTGCCATCCGGAGCTCAACCGGCAGCTGATTCCACAAAGCCGGAGCGCCCACAGAGAAGGCCCTCCCCCTGGGGGCCACCAGCCGACATTCTCTGACTGGAGGCACCCTGAGGAGGCCCTCTCTGTGGGAACGCACGGGGCGGAGGGGAGTCGACGCCGGCAGCAGGTGGTCCCCGAGGTATTCCGGACCCATGCCATGTAAGGACTTGAAAACCATCACTAAGACCTTGAACCTCACCCGGAAGACAACTGGTAACCAATGCAGCTCGCGGAGCAAAGGTGTAACATGGGAGTACCGGGAAACTCCCAAGACAACTCTCGCGGCCGCATTCTGTACCAGTTGGAGCCTCTGAGTGGTCTTCTAGGGAAGCCCCATGTAGAGAGCATTGCAATAGTCAAGACGAGAGGTCACGAGCGCATGAGTGACCGTACACAGGGCATCCCGGTCTAGATAGGGCCGCAACTGCCGCACCAGGCGAACCTGTGCGAAAGCCCCCCTGGTCACGGCTACTACATGCTCTTCTAAGGTAAGCCGTGCATCCAGGAGGACTCCCAAGTTGCGAGCCCTATCTACGGGGGGTAAAAACTCACCCCCCATAGAAAGTGATGGAACGTTTTGAATGTCCCGGGATGCCGGAATGTACAGCCACTCAGTCTTGTCAGGGTTGAGTTGAAGTCTGTTCCTCCCCATCCAGACCCGAACCGCCTCCAGGCAACGGGACATCACAGCGAGGGCATCACTGGGGTGGTTTGGGGTTGATTTAGTTCATACCTGAGTGGCCTAGTGCTTTTCCCTACTTTCTTCAGTTTAAGCCTAAATTTTGCAACGAGAAGCTCATGGTCTGACCACAGTCAGCTCCTGGTCTTGTTTTTACTGACTGTATAGAGCTTCTCCATCTTTGACTGCAGAGCACATAGTCAATCTGATTTCTGTGTTGACCATCTGGTGATGTCCACATGTAGAGCTGTGTCTTGGGTTGTTGGAAAAGAGTGTTTGCTATGACCATCGTATTCTCTTGACAAAATTCTAATACATGTGCCCTGCTTCATTTTATACTCCAAGGCCAAACTTGCCTGTTATTCTGGTTACCTTTTGGCTTCCTACTTTAGCATTCCAATCCCCCATGATGATAAGGACAACATTTTTTGGTGTTAGTTCTATAAGGTGCTGTAGGGCTTCATAGAACCAGTCAATTTCATCCTCTTCAGCACTGGTGGTTAGGGCATAGACTTGGACTACTGTGATATTGAATGATTTGCCTTGGATTTGAACTGAGATCATTCTGTCATTTTGGGGATTGTATCCCAGTATTGCTTTTCCTACTCTTTTATTGACTATGATGGCTACTCCATTTTTTCTGAGGGATTCTTGCCCGCAGTAGTATACCTGATGGTCATCTGAATTAAATTCACCCATTCCTGTCCATTTTAGTTCGCTGATACCTAAGATGTCGATGTTCAGTTTTGTCATCTCGTTTGACCATGTCCAGCTTTCCTTGATTCATGGATCTTACATTCCAGGTTCCTATGGAGAAAAAATCTTTACAGCATCGGACTTTCCTTTCACCACCAGACACATCCACAGCTGAGCGTCCTTTTGGCTTTGGCCCAGTTGCTTTATTCTTTCTGGCGCTACTAGTACTAGCCCTCTGCTCTTCCCCAGTAGCATACTGGACGCCTTCCGACCTGAGGGGCTCATCTTCCAGCGTCATATCATTTTGCCTTTTGGTACTGTCCATAGGGTTTTCATGGCAAAGATACTGGAGTGGGTTGCCATTTCCTTCTCCAGTGGATCACGTTTTGTCAGAACTCTCTGCTATGACCTGTCCATCTTGGGTGGCCCTGCACGGCATAGCTCATAGCTTCATTGAATTACACAAGCCCCTTCATCACGACAAGGCAGTAATCCATGAAGGGGCTTCATTTCATACTATGCCTTTAATCAAGTGTTAATGGATACAGCTCCAAATCTTGGTTCTCCACTGGTGGCTAGTAATGACCCTGTACAAGATCCCCAAATCTCCAAAGAGACTCTCAAAATCTATTATAGTTTATATAATGAAGTCTAAGGGTAGGATATTTTCATGTTTTTATGTACTCCGAAAGTACATAAACCTTTCGAAGCCCACCAATATCCTTTGGCTGTTAAAAGAAATTTGGGAAACTATAATCAACCTTCACTGCTTTTAAGGGAAGAAAAGCAACATTTTCAATAACTGCTCATCTCAACACATTAAAACTACACTAGTTTTACTTAAAAAGTAAGTGATCAAGTAAATTAAGAAACTATATGTAAGTTGGTTGAATGTCAAGCTGAATGAGAAAAAGTCACTAATGCCTAGCATGCAAAAAGGGTACATCTAAATTATCATATAATAATATGATTCATTGGGTAGTTGGTCATTTTTCTGCATTGTATAAAATCTGTACCATTTTTCCTCTTCTTAACAAGTTATATTGACTAGACAGAGTGTAGATGGGTACTACAATATAAACTATGCTTCCCCATTTAGGTAACTCCCCCGCCAAAAAAAACCCCACCTAAATTCATGCAGTGTTTGACAATTTCTTTTTATCTGTCAGAATATAATGATTCATTACTCTTTCCTGCAGAAAATTAAAAGTTTCTGCTTCCAGGTCATTTGGCAACTGCCAAATCTGGATAGTGAGCATTTGCCAACTTTCACTGCTTTGTAATGAATTAGCAGTTTTTTTCACTCAGTCAATTGCTACTTGAAAAAAGGTTAATTATCATAAAAAAATCTTTATTCTCAACTTCTCAATATCTCTAATTCTATATATAAGCTCAGCTACACTGGCTGTAGGTTACTTAGTATATTTAATTAAATAATATTTCCTGCTTGTTCCTCTTATCATCGTTTTTCATCCCCCACAATCAGGTTCAGAGATATAGAGGTGCAATTCTTTCTGCATAACTGCCAAAGAAGGACAAATAAAATTTTGTACTGCAATATCTGTAGAATTAATTTTGATATGCATCAGGTTATGCAATGCTACCTCTCTGAGCTTTGAGCATCCACAAGCCTAGATGATACTAAGAGCCCCTATGACCTGTTGAATTAAGTTTAAAATATAGCTGAAATTTCATAAATTAGCCAAGATTTTGATCAATAAGGAGATGTTGGTGTTTCCCCCCTGGAGATCACCCAAGGTTTTGGAATTATCTGTCAGGGATAATACTGCCAAAATCTTATCAAATTTACATCATTTTTATTCAAAACATCATGGTTGGTCACACAGTCATCCAGATATTTAGACTTGATTTATCATTTTTATTCACCTGTCAAGTCCTGCCCAAGGACTGGGTTAGGCAGATGTTATTCTTTGATAGTGTTAAAGGATGTAAGCTGTTCCAAAGAAAGCTGCCTTTTGAAATAGATTAACGTCAGTGCCAATGTTGTTCAAATGATGCCCCAGATGTTTTGGGATTGCACCTGAGGAACCTTTTACTATTGATACTAACTTTGGTTTCTTTTGCCACTCCAGTCATTCTACTTTTTGCAGGTCTTTAAATTTTGTGATCCAATTCTTTCTCTTCTCTTCTGCTGCCTCCAGGTATTTCAAAGTCCACTGTCCAGAGGGTGAGGTGTGGTTTTTTTTTGTCCTTATTGACAATTGTTAAACCTAGAATATCATAGGGCAGGTGCTTATCTCTTTGAATTCTAAAGTTTGAATTCTTCACTTTAGCTTCTTCATTTTCTATTACTTTGTGTATTTTGAAGTCCTATTGTTTCTGGTTTTTGGGAAAATGGTATTTCTTTCAGATATTTCAATGCATCATTGTTGCTACTTTATGATGCCATTGTTTGCAGTCAGTCTGGGCAACTTTCTTATAACAGCTAATTAGGTCGTCCATAGGGACACAGTGGCTCAGTGGGTTAGGACACTGAGCTTGTCGATCAGAAGGTCAGCAGTTTGGCGGGTCGAATCCCAAGTGCCGCGTAGCAGAGTGAGTGCCTGTTACTCATCCCAGCTTCTGCCAACCTAGCAGTTCGAAAGCATGTAAAAATGCAAGTAGAAAAATAGGGACCACTGTGGTGGGAAGGTAACAGCGTTCCATGTGCCTTTGGTGTCTAGTCATGCCAGCCACATGACCACGGAGACATCCTCGGACAAGCGCTGGCTCTTCGGCTTTGAAATGGAGATGAGCACCGGCCCCTAGAGTTGGAATCGACTAGCACACATGTGCGGGGGAACCTTTTCCTTTACCTTTACCTAGTTTCTTCAGCTTCTTTGCAGAGATGGCATTGCCATCTTCTCAGTTCTGGCTTTGTATGCCTTTGTCCTTGATCTTATGCAGCCTGAATTGTCTCTTTTATCTCCAACTTTCCAGCTCTTGGCCATTGACAGGTCTTATTGTTATCTGCTTTCTCTGCTATTTTTATTCTACATGTACTGGCCATGTAATACTTTGTCATATTGTAATACTTTGCCTTGCCATTTCTCTTTTCTATTCTTCATTTGGTCTTTCTTATAGGTCAGTTTTGTCTCTCTGGTATTATATTAGTGCTCACATTATCACATAAAATTGTGTGGCAATAGCAGCCCTCTTCAAAAATAGGTTAATCCATAATGCACATAATGTCATCTACTTTTCAGTTCAATAACGCACTTTTGATCAACGTATACTACCCTATGCAATACCACTATAAAGGTTTACCATCTACAGCAGACATGTCAAACTCATGACGTTACGTGACATCATGCAATGTATCGCGAGAGTTTTGCCATTGTCGGCAATTGGATGGGCGTGGCTTCCAGATGACGCATCCAGCCCATGGGCTGGCAATTTGATCGACAAGAAGATTTGATTGTAAACAGACACAATATTTGTGATATATTTTAAACTCTGAAGGATGTCACCTTCCTGAGGTTCTGCATCTCATTCATATGCTCCCCATTAATTTCATCCTTTCAATACAACAACAAAAACAGCAAAAACAACCCTTGAATCTTGTACTTTAAAAAGAGGTAACAAGCTGTGCACTCCTGAAAAACATATAAGGAAGTACTGTTCTCTGACCAAGTACACATGAAGCAACAGCATGATGTGGCCATAAAAAGACAAACGATCAACATGTAGTTTCCAAATCATACAAAATATTGTCAGTTCTACTTTATTTGTCAATACTGATATCAAGAAACAGGCAGAAAGATTGGACTTCCAATTTGACAGCAGGTTTTTCCTAAATTATTCCAATGAGTGTCATTTTGTTTTTTGTTATAGGTATACATGTGGTTGTACATGGCATTGCGCAGTAATGGTTGTTATTGCTAACAGGCCATGGGAAGGAAATGTATTACCTCAAGTAGGAGGTAATCAAGTTAGCCAAGGTGGCTTTCCACTTCCTTTCCACATGACTTTTAGTAGCTTTCAAGTAAAAAGTTGGGAAAACAATTAGAAGTTAAAGAAATTGGAAGTTGAAACTAATTACCTAAATAGTTCATGAATTTTCTTTCACTTAGATGTGTTGAAACAGAAGCTGGACAGCAAATTGTGAGACTTGCTTTGAACTGGATTCCTGAATAAAGTCAAAAGAGAAGAGGTGTGGACTTCAATTCCCAGAATTCCCTACTCAATTGATGTCCACACCTCTTCCAGCTGTCAAGGTTGAAAAACCCTAACTTAGAGGATGCCATCTTATATTGTACTTCAAGAACAATGTGTTGTAATATGTGTGCAATTTGCATGCAATTTAAATTTTCCTTCAGTGAAAAATACTCTCTAAATGGAAAAAAATATTCTGATGTTCAAATATACATGTGATAGTTTTACACATTCTGGAGTTGATACACATTTGAGATGATTGTCATTGAAATATCTGCCTCCAGACAAGTTCTAATACTAGCATCATCAGGATGGAATGTATATAATTCAGATGTTATTTATTTACAACTAACCTGGAATCAGTTGAGGTGTTAATACCACTGTAGGAAAAGGCCTGGGGGCAGTGGCTGGCCTAGATACTGCCACAGCTACTTGGTTTGTTGTAGCAAGAGGCTTTTCATGTCCTTGGTAGATTCTTAGTTCCTTGGGATGAATCCATGTTGAATCAAGAGCAAATGTGTTGTTCAAATAGATCTGCACAGAATATTGAAAAAGAAAATATATCTCTATATAAATACATTCATTGATATAAATAGAACTATCTCCATCTGTTAACCACTACCCTGTGTTTCAACGGGATTTCTGAAAACATATCTAAGGTCATCTACATTCAGTCCCTTTTAAAAAAAATAATAATCAGCCCTCCAGAAATACTTTTCAGCTGAAGAAAGCTGCAACTTACGCACAAACTTCCTTTTGACCAATGTATATTACCCCATGCAATACCACTATCAAGAATTACCATCTACAGCAGACATGTCAAACTCGTGACGTCAAGAATATTAAATAAATAAAATGGTAGTTCCTCCCTTCTAGCCAGAGGAGTCTGCAAGATGACAAAAGGAATGTTATATGTGTGTAATGACACACATGGAAAGCGGCAGAGTTTTTTGTTGCCACAATGCAATACTGCTTTTTTCACTTGCTGGCAGACCCCTATTCTTGGCTTCTACATTTAGGAATCTTCATTGCTTTCAATGAAGCTTTCATCTCCATAACAAATAAAATTGTCCTATAAAGGCGAGGTAAGTAAAAGACCAATTAAAATTAACAAGTTCAGTTTTTAACTTTGGTTAATGTAAGCAAGGATTAAAAGTACTTGGCTGCAGTGTGCTCTATTAAAAACAAATGGAGGGGTTTTTGTTGTTGTTAATGTACATGTACTGATTCAGATGAATGTATTGATATTAGCTACTAAATGAATCTTACTTTCAGGCTTTGAGCCAAATGCCAGTTTGTGTCTCTCAAAAAGAAGCCTGCCATGCCACAGAATAAACTCTTTTTTAAACCAAGAAGTCATATATATGACATCAGAATCTGAGACTCAAAGAAAACATAGCCACTAAGCATGTACAAATTCTCAAACACATTTAAAACTGTGATTTGGATTGCAGCCTTTCTGCATGGTCTAACATGATAATTTGCAACACATAAAATGCTCTTAATAAATCTACATAAGATAAAAAAGATGCCCAAATACGTAAGAAGTCTTTATCAAAACTTTATCAACTATTAACTACTGGAAAATATTTTATGGAAATATAGTATCAAGAATAGGTTCGCAAAATGATGGATTCTTGTATTGGCTATGGATAAAAATAATTGAAGGACATCCTAAATAATGTTCTACATGCAGAAATGCACAAATAATTTAATTCTCATACTGCTGGACAACACTGTTTCCTATTATAACAAACTTGTTACCTATTACAACCTTAATTATGAAAGATATGTTAGAAGCCAAGTCATCACATTTTATTTCTTTAATAAAGCTCAGATTCAGATGGAGATGAAGTTGTTCTAGTTTGATTCTAATGAAATGTATCAAATATTCAGAATCTTTTTTTGTACAAGTTCAGTTCTGGTTCCCATGAAGAATTTAAATATAGTGCTCATTACAATGATAATTGTTTTCAAGAAGAATGGATTAGTGAACATGTTTAAAACTGTTACTGCTACATATCCTCAAGTATTATGAAGTCTTTGAATTGATGTATGATCATCTATTTTCAGGAATCAAGCTGGAAACATCTTCTTACAGTATTGACTTACTTTCTACCCAAGTTGGTGAAAAGCACTGGCAAATATTTCCATATTCTTTCTAGATAACTGCGTGATTACATCCATGTAATCAATCACAGTCAAACTTGTTTCAAAAGCATCTTAACGTTTCTTGTGCACAATTTACTAGGCACATCAAAGGACCAGAATCTCTGCACCATTGATCACATATTGGCAGACCCTCTTTGATATCTGTTTAGATGCTATTATTTTTTTTAGGTTCAATGCAATAATATACGATGTTTCACTGATGTTTCTATTACTAGATCTAAGAACTTTTGCTTCTAGTTATGTATTGATTACATACGGTATTTTGTGGGGATACTTATTTTTTTTAATTATGGAGAAGTAACACCCTCTTCCACGTGCCACTCTGGAAGTAGAATACCCTATGCAAACTGTAAAGGCATGGCACTTTTTTAGAAGCAGCAACTACAGCATGCAGTCAAAACCAGAGTAAAATCAGAAGTGAAAGTTTAACACTTAATTTATTGAAGTACAGTGAACAGGACTGATCTTCAAGTAAAATAATAATTATGCCCCTTCAATCTCTATTAATCATTCATCATTAATTTTTAGGGAGGGGATTTGAGAAGCTACTCCTGAGGCTTTCAGATTGTTCTTGCAAGTTCTTCCTTGCAATTGAAAGCTCTCCAGACTCAGGATTGCCTAATCTGAAGGTTTCTTTGGTTATCCTTTGGGCCGTAGAGAAGTTTCATCATTTTTTAAAAATTATTATTCCGTTGCTACAGTGCTACCAAATAGTTGCAGTATCCAATTCCACCAGAGACATGCTGTTGGTGTTTTTGTTGCTGCTTTTGATGTCTTTAGATCAAAAATTAGACTAGGCCAAATCAGCAATGTCTTTCAGCTTTTAACAACCACCGACAAACACGGCAGAGAGCTGCAACCTGTGAGTGTACAAAATGGCACTTCTTTCCTCTTTAAAAAGGATGCATAGTTGTACAATCTTTGGAGGTTCTTTCTGCCTTAAAGTAGTTGCAGGCCTTTGGTCCACTTCCTAGACCTAAGCACTTGAAAGGTCATGAAAAATAAAAGGGTAGGTAAACACAAAGTGCAGGTAATCCTGGACTTATGAAAACAACTGAGCCCAAAATTTATGTTGCTAATTGAGACATTTATTAAGTGAGTTTTTGCTCCATTTTATAACCTTCCTTGCCCCGGTTGTTAAGTGAATCACAATCACTGCAGATGTGAAGTTAGTAACATGGTTGTTAAGTGAATCTGGCTTCCCCATTGACTTTTTGTCAGAAGGTCACAAAAGGGGATCACATGACCCCGGGACACGGCAACGGTCATAAATATGAACCAGTTGCCAAGCATCTGAATTTTGATCATGTGAGCATGAGGATGCTGCAATCATTTTAAGTATGAAAAATGGTCATAAGTCACTTTTTTCAGTGCCCTTGTAACTTTGAATGGTCACTAAATGAACTGCTGTGAAACGTGGACTACCTGTATTTTAATCTTTTTAGATCATTCATTGGATTGAATTTGCTTGTAATTTTAATGTATAGACATAGTTTTATTTTAATTCTGTTTAAACAAAGACTCTCAAATTGCTCTGTTGGACTGAGATAAAAGATTTGGTCTGTATTTTTAAACTATCTTCCATTAGGATCTCTGGTCAAAATTAGAATGTTTGTTATCATTCCTACTAGCTGTAGATTTAAATAGTTCACATGTTTAATATTGAACATCACACCGATTGCTATTTAAATTAAATTAAATTAAATTAAATTAATACCAGTATTCCTCGACTCACAACCACAATTGAGTCCCAAAATTCTGTTGCTAAGTAAGACAGTTCTTAATTTTGCCCCATTTTAGAGCCTTTCTTACCAGTCATTAAGTGATTCACTGTAATTGTTAAGATAGTAACATGATTGTTAACTGAACAAGGCTTCCCCGTTGACTTTGTATTTCAGGAAGGTTGCAAAAGGTGATTACATGCCCCTGGACCAGGGGTAGGCAACCTTGGCTCTTTTATGACTGGTGGATTTCAACTCCCACAATTCCTGAGCCAGCATACAGCCATCATAAATATGGGTCATAAAATATAGAACATAGGATCATAGGGTAGAGTTGGAAGGGACCTTGGAGGTCTTCCAGTCCAACCCCCTGCTTGAGCTGGAAACCCCATACATTTCAGGTTCGGTTGCCACAGGACTGTATTTTAAATACTGCATGCACAGAAAACCATTTTGTTTCACCTTTAAAGCAGATTGGGGTTATTTGTAATTTTCAGAAATTGCTACTTCCAAAGTCTTCCAAATAGTAGAAGTAGACTTACCTTGTAATTTGGTAATCTCTTTTCTATCCAACTTTTCCCAGAATGTGGTAGAGCAGTGGTAGTATACACATGAGGAAAAAGAGGAACAAACTCCACATTTGAGGAAGGTGAAAATCCAATTACTGGAGAGTGGGCTCCAAACATCCACTAAAATAAAGTTTTGAACAGTTAGAATTCTCAATATTAAGTTGTATTCTATAGCACTTGCAAACATGGTGTATAATTCCATGCATATTTGAATGTTTCCTTCAGAACACGAAAAGGTTATTAAAATGTATGGTTTATGGAACTGAACTATTACTGTTGTTTACTTATGTAACAATGGGAACAGTGCATAACTCATGATGAAATAGTATGGCAGTTGATCAAACTTGCCCATGAGAGGCAATGTGTTTGAGCTAATTTTACATTTGGCAAAGGTAGCAAACCAAGAGTAATATCTGAATCTGAGTAAAATAGCAGAGAAATGTATCTATTATCATCCATTATTCAGATGCAGATAAAAATCCCATTCATGGACAGTCAAGACCTTAATTAGTCATGAAAAGAAATGGAGAAATTGTAAGATGGAGGAAGACAGATTAACATTTTTTAATAAAATGTGGATAATAGAAAATATGAGTTTAAAAAAAATCTTCAGTTTGGAAGGATTTTACACAACTGATCCCTTACCATAACTTCACTTTAAGTCATGTCACCTGTGTAATGCACAACACCTTGACTTGGTGGCACAATGGATTGAACAGAATTACATGCCATGAATGTAGCTCTATTGTTCCACATATAACCATGAAAAACTGTAGGACTTCATTGATTGGATGGATCATGATGAGCTAGCTACAGGTTATTTCCCTGAACAAATGTAGCTGTGACGGCTTCATATTCTAATCTATTCTTACTGTGAAATTTCTGTAATGAGTTTTTCAGAAAGCAATCCAATATTTTTGAAAAACAAGCCAACAACAGTAGTATAAACATACTGTTATCTAAACAAAAAGATTTAAGTAATCTAATAAACAGACAACAAACAAGGTGTTTTTCATACAAAAGAAAAGCATTTTATGATTGAAATGTTCATATCACCATTCTTTCTTAACCTTGCATTATCATGAATGACCAAAATGTTCATTTCCTTCAATGCAATAACATTTTTAATCCTTCATTTAAAAAAAGGCCTTCACTTACTAAGAAGCTTCATTTTTACAGTATATTAAGTGCCAGCATATGTTGCTAGCTGTTTTTACTGAGAAGCTGAAAATAATCCAACAAATTTAGAGCTCATAATGTTTAAATGAAATAGCATCAAATTTGTGTCTGAGGAATTACAAACAATAATTCCACAATTAGTAGAGATGAAGAAATCTAATGTACAAATTTAATTTTAAAGACAAATCTCAAGCTAATCACCTAGAACTATTTTAACGTTCATTTTACAATCCTGATAAATAATTGAAGCATTCATTAAAACATGCTAATGAGATGTATTGGTTAAATTAATATTTGATCAAGATTAGTTAATGTCTGCTATTGCACGCTACATCCCATTAGAAGCTACTGGCTATGCTTGTGGATCACACTATTTTTCTTTATAGATCTGGCCAATATTGTCTCAGTCAACCCAGTCAAATCAATGAAAAAAGAGTTGTCCCTAATGAGAAGATTCATAAGTAACCACCCACACTCTTCCATTATTAAAATAAATATTTTGCAGATTTCTATACATGAAAGGAAACACAAGTTTCTAGTCACTAAATACCTCTAGTGGCAGCATCCTGACATAACAGCTTTGGAGAGATAGCTATGTGGCAACCTATCTTCTTTTAAATCTGCTTCTGTTCTGAAAAAATCTTTAAGAACTGGGGGGAAATACATAAAATGTGTTGCTTTTCCCAAAATTCATTAAATGTACACAACAGCAGAAACAATATATTGAATACATAATATAAGATTTTGTTTAACCTTGTGACAAATAATTTTATTGAAATATTAGAATAATAATTACCTTGCTTTTATTTAGATGAGTTTAATATAAGGTTCCAATTTATGGTGATGGGAAAATAGATACATGATGAATTTTAAGAGAGTCTAGTGTCTAGTGATTATTAGCCACTTTGTGAACAGCAATTCATCTGCAGTAGGCTGGTTCATGTCACTTAGGGGGTTTTTTGTGTTTTTTTCCCCAGTGGGGATTGCTATAGTCAACATTTCCAAATTCTGTTGCTTATTGTAAAATGTATTTTCCTTCTCTTCGGGAAAGTAAGATGGTATCAGCAGGAGCTTGTGTTTAAAGAAACAGATTCTACTCAGTAGGAAGTCGGTACAAGTACATTATTATAAATTAGCAGCAAACAGCCCTTAACTGTCAAAAGACCGCAATCTTTTTATGAAGGCAGTATATTGGGGGGAATATGTTTTCTATACAGGCAAGCTCAAAAATGCGCACTGTTTATGTGATTTAAGAGTAGAAATTACAAGCTCAGCATTAGCACTAAATTCTTATTAATAGTTAATGTAGTCTCTTCCCTAGCCAGGATTTTTAAGTCTTGTGGAAAGAAGGCACAGCTCTGCCGAAGCAGAGACTCACGTCCGCAAGTAGCAAAAATGAAGCAGACAACTTCAGCACCACGGCTCGTCGGACAGCGACTGAAGTTGCTTCTGACGCTACCTATTTCCTAGGCATCCTAAGGTTATCTTAAATATTTCTTTTCCACTGCCGCGGCTCCTTCTTCCTTTCTTTTGTGTTTTAAACGATTTAAACGGCGTGGGGTGGTGGTGGGGGGCAAGACCTGTGCAGTCTGTGGAAGAAGTCAAGAAGCGCTCGCCATCAAAAACCCTCATCAAAGAAACCTGAAAAGCGCAAATGAAGAACTGGAGCGTCGGAATGGCGATGGCTAAGGTTAAGGGACCGACCGAAAAGGAAAGGTAGAAAGGCAAAGTCGCTTTCCTTACCTGTCCATTCAGGAACGGCAGCTGGCGAACGGTCGAGTGGTGCTCCGAGGCCATCAGAGGCACAAAAGGATCGCAGGGAAGTTGCCAGCTCGAAACCCCCTGGATCAACGGGGCTGGCGGCGGGGGAGGTGGGGGAGGAGGAAGAGGAGGAGGAGGCGAAGAGAGCAGCAGCGGAGGGGGAGGAGGGGGCACTACCCCGGCAGCGCCTCCGATCCGAAAAAGCCCAGAGGCGCTCGGGACCATCCAAATCCAAGGGGGCGCTGGGGGTTCCGCATTCCCGGGCCACAGGAGAGGCTGCTGCCGCTTGGCTCTAAGCACTGGGCGCATT
This sequence comes from Vipera berus, assembly GCF_964194415.1. NCBI lineage: Eukaryota > Metazoa > Chordata > Lepidosauria > Squamata > Viperidae > Vipera > Vipera berus. The sequence continues at coordinate 68,289,232 of NC_138207.1, forward strand.
CTACATCTTACAGTACGATCCCACCGCTCGCAGGGGGGCGCCTCCAGCGAAGGCAAGCAGCGGCAACAGCCCAGGCAAAAGATTGGATCCGAGGCAGCTGGGGCAAGGCGGCGATGCCCATCAGTGCCACCCGCTCAGGAAGAAGGCTTCGAGCGGAGGCGGCGGCGGCGGCGGCGGCGGCTCAGGAGCCGGCGAGGCTCCACTTCGTTCTGTGGCGCTGGTCGGAGCTCCTCCCCCTTTCGCAGCCCCTCCTGCCTTGACCACACCCCCGCCGCCGCCGCCGCCGCCGCGGCAGGAAGCCCAAAACTAGAGAAGAATCGCAGCCCTGCTGTAATTGCTTGGGTGACGAAGAGCCCTCCGCCAACTTCTTCCCTTCTCCAGTTGATCCGGGACGGACGGAGGCAGCCTTTTGCTCCTCGCCTCAGGCGGAAGGAGACGGAGTGCACCGCTGGAAGGGTCGCAAGAACGCGAGAGGGGACACCGCATGGGGAGAGAGAGAGAGAGAGAGAGAGAGAGAGAGAGAGAGAGAGAGAGAGAGAGAGAGAGAGAGAGAGAGAGAGAGGGAGGGAGGGAGGGAGGGAGGGAGGGAGGGAGGAAGGAAGGAAGGAAGGATGGCGGGGGTGGGGAAGGAAGGAAGGAAGGAAGGAAGGAAGGAAGGAAGGAAGGAAGGAAGGAAGGAAGGAAGGAAGGAAGGAAGGAAGGAAGAGGGGGGAAAGGAAAGGAAGGTGTGTGAAGGTGGAAAGCAGAGAGTAAGGTTGATAAAAGGAAAAGTATAGAGTGAGCCAACGAGCCAAAGAAAGGGTGAAAGAAGAATTAAAGGAAAGGAGAGAGAGAGAAGAGGAGAAGAGAAAAGAGAAGAGAAGAGAAGAGAAGAGAAGAGAAGAGAAGAGAAGAGAAGAGAAGAGAAGAGAAGAGAAGAGAAGAAAAGAGACCCGCCTGTTTAATTCAGCCAGAAGCCTCCAAAGCACGTGCAGATTTTCAATCGCTATCTACATCTACATATCAATCTTACATTCCTTGGAAGGATTTACAAGGAGACACTAACCTTTCCACCTCATTTCTTTAAAACAAAACTCTCAGGGAGGGAGGGAGGGCAACAGGATAATTGCAGAAGGCAACTCAAGGGGACGAGGGACAGAGACCCAATATAGGATAAAAGTTTGTTCATATGAAACACATGTGACAGTGGAGACCAAAAGATTCCTATCTAAGTAAGCTGTAAACATATTTCTTGGAAAAGAAAAAACAGAAAAATGCATCCCTGTTCCAAGTGGACTGGCTAAAAAAAAACATTCTTTCCAACCAGCCATGTTGTCCCTCTATAAAAGTTACTCTATTTACAAAAGACAGGGGGGGGGATGAGGCTATTGCTGTTCTATGAATGTATCCAACTATATACATTTTTTTGCCACTTCTCTATACCTTTGGAAGCATCTATTGATTCTAGTGTTTTCTATTTCCAACAGAAGAGGCGTGTGACAAAAGGAATAGCAGGTCACATAATACTTATTTACTTATTAAAATATTCCTGCTGCTACCCCCACATGTGATCTCTTTGCATTTCACTGCATCTTCTGCCCTATAGAAAAAAACTTCATTCAGTTTTCGACTTATTTCAACTATTTAATTAATGTGTCTTACACGTGTAGTTCCTGACACTGTCAAATGGAAGCTTTTCCTCACAAACATCAATGAACGGGGAGCCTTTTGGTGCTCCACCTCTGTACAGAACTTCAAAATACTGTTGTTTCCAGGCCAAAATTACTTCTTCATTCACTCTGAATGCCCAAGAATACCATTTATTAAAAATATGAACATTTTCAAAGCCATTTACTTCACATCCCCAGTTCTCCACCAGACAATGATGGATCATAACCTTATCCTCAGGAAATATAATTAATAATTAAAGATGATAGAAATGGTTGTTTGCAGCATTTGGAGGAAGGGAATTTTTTTTGTTTGTTTGTTTTCCTTCATTAAACATTTCTTCAGACTCAAATAAATAGCAGATATTCTGGCAGAAGGCTAGAGATTAGTTTTCCATGGTACTACAGCCAGGCTGAAAGACTATAGTTCAGGGCTGATAGACCTCTTATTCTATGATAATTATATACACCGGTCTTCCCACAAATATGAGCCTGTTGCCAAGCCTCTGAATTTTGCCCAGTGGGTTTTTAGGTGTGAAAAACAAGTCACTTTTCTCAGTGCCGTCGTAACTTTGAGTGGTCACTAAATGGTTGTAAGTTGAGGACTGTCTGTATAGTCAGCAGTTCCCATATCTTCAGTAGTCAGGATATCCAGTGCTTTTTTTGTAAATGAAAAAGGTGCCGGAACTCACACATGTCATACAAACCCGCCTTGCCTACCCTACAAGGTTTCATCCAAAAAAGGTGCCGGAACTCCATTCTGAGCGTTCTATGAGAAAAAAAGCCCTGAGGATATCCTTTTGCAAACAGGAAATGAAAGCTCAGGAAAAAGCTTTAGTATGTTGTTCAGTAGTGGTGGATAACAAAAAAAAGGAAAAGAACCACAGCTTTGCTCAAAAAGCTTCAGTCCAGGGTTAGGCAACCTTGGCTCTCTTATGACTCGTGGACTTCAACTCCCAGAATTCATTGAGCCAGCATGTATATATTGGCTCTTCCAACCCATTAGCAGCTAAATCTGAACAGATTCTCTGAATGACAATTATCTTTTTTTAAAAAAGTATTTCATTAGTTTTCTATCATTATACAATTCATTTGTGCTTAAAAAACAACATGTTGTCTGGGTTGATTTTTGCCTATGACAATGATCTTAATAGATTTTGAAATTTATTTATTTATTTATTTGCTAGCACGTGGAGCCTAACCATTCAAAATTATTTGATATAGTTTGAAGATGTAGAAATGGATTGTCAATGGCAGTACACACATATTATAAGAGCTGTGGTGGCACAGTGGTTAGAATGCAAGGAAAATTCTAAACTCGGCCTACAACAACAGTACAAAAGAATGACTTTTGTGTTGTAGTGATACTTTTTTTAAAAAAATTGGATTTATATACCGCCCCTCTCCCAAGGGACTCGGGGCGGTGTACAGGGCAATTAAAACACTATGAACAACACATAATATACAAAAATTAAAATGAAATTAAACCAAATAGCCCTAAACAATAAAACACATTCTAAAACAGACATGTCAAACACAAGGCCCGAGGGGCCGGATCCGGCCCGCAAAGTGGTTTCATGTGGCCCGCGAAGCCATCCTGGAAACAGTGAGGGAATGGCCCCCACTGCCTTGGCCCTGGGCCAGAGACCCTCCTTCTGCCAGAGACCCTCAGTTCTGTCCTACTCCTGTCCAGGCCCCCATAGGCACCCTTGATGCGAACGATGTAGAGCTGGCCATGCCCACCCAGTAGCCCATACGCACTCTAGCCACACCCACCCAGTAGGCCACGCCCACCCTGACCATGCCCCCCCGGCCCCCTGAGGGCAACCGCAATGCTGATGCGGTCCTCAATGAAATTGAGTTTGACACCCCTGTTCTAAAATTTAAAATTTTTAAAATTTAAAATCTAAAATCCCAGTCCCTCAGTCCAGGCCGGCAAGTTCAAATAGCCAAGTCTTCAGGTCGCGGTGAAAAGAGTGAAGGTCGGGAGCCATCCGGAGCTCAACAGGAAGCTGATTCCAGAGGGCAGGCGCGCCCACAGAGAATGCTCTCCCCCTGGGGGCTGCCAGTCAACATTCCCTGACCGACGGCACCCTGAGGAGGCCCTCTCTGTGGGAGTGCACAGGACAATGGGAAGTTAACGCCGGCAAAAGGTACTCCCGTAAATAACCCGGACCCATGCCATTTAGGGCTTTATAGGTCATCACCAGCACCTTGAATCTCACCCGGAAGACAACTGGAAGCCAATGCAGCTCGCGGAGCAGAGATGTTACATGGGAGTATCGGGAAACCCCCATCACAACTCACACGGCTGCATTCTGCACCAGCTGGAGCCTCCAAGTGGTATTCAAGGGCAGCCCCATGTAGAGAGCGTTGCAGTAGTCTATCCGAGAGGTCACGAGCGCATGAGTGACTGTGTGTAGGGCATCTCGGTCCAAGTAGGGGTGCAACTGGCACACCAGGCGAACCTGGGCAAAAGCCCCCCTGGTCACAGCTCCTATATGATCTTCAAAACTGAGCTGTGAATCAAGGAGGACACCCAAGTTGCGAGCCCTATCTATGGGGGGTAACACCTCACCCCCTATAGATAAAGATGGAATAGAATGGACAACCCGAAGATTGGCATTACGTGGTGGCACAGTGGTTAGAATGCAGTATTGCAGGCTAACTCTGCCCACAGCCAGGAGCTCGATCCTGACCAGCCTAAGGTTGACTCAGCCTTCCATCTTTCTGAGGTCAGTAAAATGAGGACCCAGATTGTTGGGGGCAAGATGCTGCCTCTGTAAATTGATTAGAGAGGGCTATAAAGCATCAGGAAACAGTATCTAAGTCTAAGTGCTATTGTTATTAAGTCCAAATGATAAAACAGAGTAAACTTACAATCTTGCTGTAGTGTATAACTGACGAACTGTATAACTGAGGAAAAAAGTTGGACTTGCTTGATCGTACGGGAGTGCAGCGTCACAATTGCATTCAGAAGGGAAGATATTGGCCAAGTAGTGTACCTTCTCATTATTCCACTCATGCCATAGCCACTTTCCTGTAATAGCAATAAGCATAAGGGGATCATGGGTCTGCCAGCCATAATGTTAGGAAATGGGTCGCATGATGGTGTGATAAAAGTGAAAATAGCATCTTATCCTCAGACTTTTATACAGTAGGCATTCTTCGCACTTCATAAGGTCAGATACTAGATCAGATTGATACATTTAGTTTCTTTACCATTCCCATTTTGATTTAGTACCTTTGTGGTCTGTATCACTCTCTATCCTTTTCCCCCGTTGTTTCATTTATTTGTTCACTCTTACTCTTCACTTATTGCTATGACATTTATCTTCTAAATGCAAATCAGTATATGCAAAAAAAAGAATCCTGCACCAACTTCCTTCCTTCCTTCCTTCCTTCCTTCCTTCCTTCCTTCCCTCTTTCCTTTCCTTTCTTTCCTTTCCTTTCCTTTCCTTTCCTTTCCTTTCCTTTCCTTTCCTTTCCTTTCCTTTCCTTTCCTTTCCTTCCTTTTCTCTCCCAGTCCTTAAAGCATGGTAGAATTTTTGAATTTATCTAGGGAAATAAAGATTAGGAAAGTTTGGAATGTATAAAAAAGGAAATATCTTCAATGTGCTAACATACAGTATAAATGCTACTTCGAAATGAACTGGCTGTCATCATCACATGTATTGCTCCCAGAATGTTAAATCACACTAACTGAGCCTTTGGCAGGGAGAGCCTCACAAAATATAACTTCTTGTCATGGACAGCCTAGAAGACTGATCCCAATTCCCTTTATTATCAAAATAATAGGTTTTATGGGGAAATACAGAAAGTGAAGCAGATAAAAGCAAGGTACTTCTGTTTCAAGCTGGTTCAGGGATTTTCTTCCTCTTTGCTCACTGATCCTTTCTCAACTTGGAGTAGATGAACTGAGCTAAGATAAATTACAAGTTTCTCCAGGCTTAATGTTTCTGGCACTTTTATTATGACTAAATCCTTGCTGAATTTTTGATTCTACTCTAAAGTAGAATGTAAGCTAAAAGAACCGGTTGCCTTTGAACTTAATTTATTTTTATGCTTACAGCAAATCATTTCACTTCGACTTTTTTGTTCTCTGTTTATAAATGATACACACATACAAGTATATTAAGATCTCTTTTTTTAATGACAGAGGTCAAAGTTGCAGTGGTGCAATCATGGCTCATCTCCTTTTTAATGTGACGAATGCAAAAATGGGTGGAGCTTTATTGTGCCAAAATGGCCACCATTGTGACATTTTCAAGTACACCCTGTGAACACCCCTGTTATAAAATCAACTTATGGAAGGAGAAGATACAGGGAAGGAAATGATGAAGAGTTTAGCCTGACTGCTGTTTATTTTTGCAGCCAATAATCTCTATCAACAAAAGTAAAATCCATTATTCATATAACTCATAAATACATCAGTTTAATGAAATGGTATTTCCTTAATCTGCCAACACCAGCAAACTTGCTTGATGCATATGTTCTAAAGCAGGGGTCCCCAACCCCCAGTCCATGGACCAGTACCGGGCTGTGGAATGCCAGCAACTGGTCTGCACAAACAAGGAAAGCCCCATCCACAGGACGCAGGCAGCACACAAAACCAGGCTCCCTCTGGTCCATGGAAAAACCTCTCTCCACCTAACTAGTCCCTGGTGCCCAAAAGGTTGGGGACTTCTGCTCTAAAAAACTTTATAAAACACGTGTTAATGGCCATCTACAAAATAACAATGTGTCTATGGATGCTATCCTTGGTGCCTGCATGATTCCCTGCCCACTGGATTTTATTTTTCTTATCTTAAATTGAAAAAATAGAAAGTTATCGACGTGATGTCCCGTTGCCTGGAGGCGGTCCGGGTCTGGATGGGGAGGAACAGGCTTCGACTCAACCCTGACAAGACTGAGTGGCTGTTCGTGCCGGCATCCCGGGAAATTCCGATTATTCCATCATTGGCCATGGGGGGGGGGCTGAGCTATTACCCCCCCGTAGATAGGGCCCGCAACTTGGGTCCTTCTAGATTCACAGCTCTCTTTGGAAGAGCATATTGGAGCTGTGACTAGGGGAGCCTTTGCCCAGGTTCGCCTGGGGCGCCAGTTGCGGCCCTATCTAGACCGGGATGCCTTGCGCACAGTCACACATGCGCTCGTGACCTCTCGTCTAGACTACTGTAATGCTCTCTACATGGGGCTGCCCTTGAGGTCCACGCGGAGACTCCAACTGGTGCAGAATGCAGCCGCACGAGTTGTCTTGGGAGTTTCCCGATACTCCCATGTTACACCTTTGCTCCGCGAGCTGCATTGGCTACCGGTTGCTCTCCGGGTGAGGTTCAAGGTGTTAGTGATGACTTACAAAGCCCTTCATGGCATGGGTCCGGATTACCTACGGCAACACCTGCAGCCGGCGTTAACTTCCCTCCGTCCAGTGCGCTCCCACAGAGAGGGCCTCCTCAGGGTGCCGCTGATCAAAGAATGCCGATTGGTGACCCCCAGGGGGAGAGCGTTCTCTGTGGGCGCGCCAGACCTTTGGAACCGCTTACCGGTTGAGCTCCGGATGGCCCCCGACCTTCGCTCCTTCCGGCGCGATCTCAAAACTTTCTTTTTCGAACAAGCTGGCCTGGTCTGACGGGATGGGGTTGGGTTTTTATAAATAGTTTTAATTTTAATATGTATTAATTTTATGGGCATAATGTTTAATGGCTTTTTAATTTTTGTATTCTATTTTTATTGTGTATTGCCCTGTTCACCGCCCTGAGTCCTTCGGGAGAAGGGCAGTATACAAATTAAATTATTAAAATTATTAAATTAAATTAAATGCCTATTGGTTTAACAGCTTGGAATTATAATCCTGGCTAAACAAAAAGGATATGTAAAAGATCTGTCCTGACAGAAATGGATCAAGACTAGTCGAATCTATTGCAGTAATTGGTTTCCAACAATAGCAAACACAAGTTTTTCATAACTAAATAAAAAACAAATAATCAATATCCTTGAATTGGCAGTGTTTTAAATTGGGAGGGGGGAATACAAATTTGGATTCCAGCTGTAGGAGAAGGATCAAATGGCTTTGGGCATTTCTTTCTTCTTGGGTAATTTAAAAAGATATATATCCTAACCTCCAGAATGTTAAATCTAATCGTTTTAACCACTCCTCATTCCTTGCCATATTAAAAATGAGAACATTAATAAGGATAAAATGTTATCAATTTCAAATTTCATAGGAGACCAGTCCTCTCAAGTGAACCATACACGGAAACAGCAATCATCAAAATTATCTATGTACATTTTCCAGAAATCCTTAGAATAACTTTATACTGAAACCATAAACTGAACACAGGGAGAAGAGGTTTAAAATAGCAACATCAACATCAATGTCCCTTGATAGACCATTCAAGGCAAAAAAAAAAGGAAATATTCTCTGCAGCTAAGAATCAGTGTGCGATCTTCAGCTAGGTTTTTTGCAAACATGATAGAAAGGGCTGGCTGGGTTGGGAAAAGCCTCATTTAAGCCCTATGGAAATATGAATCAATCTGTGGGGACGTTTACACCCCTGTGGTAGTAATTCTCCATCCTTGCCTTAAAGGCATCCTGACTATGAAGAGATACTGATCTCAGCATTAATACTGTTTTCCTGAAAATACGGGCTACCCCGAAAATTAGCCCTAGCTTGATTTTTGAGGGTGGGCCTAATGTAATCCCTACCCCAAAAATAAGCCTTAGTTTGGGGGCAAGGCACACACCTAAAAATCAAGCTAGGCTGAGGGTGGGGGGGGTGGATCCACTTACCTCTCCTAGCAGGCCCACTTCTTCTGCAGCGTCTTCTGCAGCCAGGCCTGCATTTTTCAGTCACAGACCTTTCCGGAAGGACTCTGCAGTACAGTTATCTAATAATGTGAATGGCAGATGGTAGAAATTCAAGTTGATTATTTGAATAAATTTCCAAAATTGATCTGATTAGGTTCTTTGAATTGAATCCCTAAACCAGACATGTCAAATTCGTCAGGACTGTTTTGCCATTGCCAGTAATGGGGTGGGCGCGGCTTCCGCAGGACACATCCAGCCCACGGGCTGGCAGTTTGACACCCCTGCCCTAAACTGAATCTTAATTTTTATCTTATTTATATGATTTATTTGGTTGTTCACTCCACAACAGTGATTCTGGGTGGCATACAAAGATTAAAATAACAGCCGCAGCCAATGTCTCCTGTCACTCAAGGTAAAAGCAATAAACCACAATATGGAGATCATCTCAGCCTCAAACCTGGCCTAACCTCCTGGCCTAAATGATAGGGGAACCAGCCAGGTCTTCAGAGCCTTGTGAATGACTAACAGGGTTGGGGCCATTCAAACTGAGGGCAGTTTACACATCCATTAAAGCAGGGGTCTTCAAACTTGGCCCTTTTATGACGTGTGGACTTCAAGTCCCAGAATTCCTCAGCCAGCATGCCTGGCTGAGGAATTCTGGGAGTTGAAGTCCACACATCATAAAAGGGCCAAGTTTGAAGACCCCTGCATTAAAGCATCCCAATTTATTTAGAAGGATCTGGTTCATTCAGTATTTTCATTAGATTTTCAAATTCAATTTCAGATCCATCAGAATCACATTTTAATCAGTTCTCTGGAACAGAGTGTAGCATAGTCCAATTGAAAGAATAACGTTGTTCAACTTTTGTACTACACAGCACTGCATTAACTGCAGTAAATGATACAAACCTGTCCAGGTCTATACAAAAGTAAGCTGTACTGCAAGCTTAAAACCTAAGCTCCTTTGAAAACAAATCAAATTTATGTCCACTAAATAAGGTTTTTCTGAAATCTGTCCTGTCTCCATTAAAAATAAAATAAAAATTTATTTTCAAATAAAAAATTTGAAAAAAAAATCTGGAAGTGTGGAAACTTTTTTAAATAATTAGATAAATTATTTAAAATAAAACACTAGGAAAAAAAAGAACATTCTAAAATCATTTCAAAGTTGTTAATATTATTTGATTAACAATAAGGCCTAGTTTGACTTATATCAGCCAAATAATCCAGTCTTTGGAACTGGTTAACAATGTGATCCTAAGTTTGCCAAAACTTAGTAGAGCAAATTAATTATCATTGTGCTGTCCTGTTAGAAGTACCTAATGGCTACCACAGTTGTTTTTACATAGACATGAAGTGAATCGCATTCAAGGAATAAATTCATATTTCTTGTAGACTGTTCTCTTTAAACTGTAACTTTGGCACACAGAACCGCTTTTAGATTCTGACTCTTCATTAAGAGAGGGCAGTAAAGGAAAAGTGTGTGATGAGGTTATGGTAACTGTCAGAAGCTTTGTACAAAATATACAAATTGAGGCCATGATTTCTTTCCAAGTTTCTGACACTCCACCATTTTCACTTCCCTGCTTTACTCCAAACTATTGTTTGTTTTAAAGCTACTTTTCCTCTTAATACTTCAGCTGTTTCTCTTCAAAAATAATTTCTTTCCAGAAAACAAGTTTTCCTGGAGTCCCAAATTAATTTGCTACCTCAGGTGTGGTAGATTATCTACACCATGATTGTTTTTGAAGCAGGACTCATCTGCCTATCCACGGGGAACCTGTAAATAAATTGGGTACCATTTTGTCCTACAACCGAACAAAGTCTCTTGGCCCTTCCGTAAATATTTGAATCACTACATCTGAGGTAGCAAATTGGTTTGGGACTAATATTTCCTGGAGAGAAATTATTTTCAGAGAGAAGCAGCTGAAGTATTAAGAGGAAAAGTCAGTGCTGGCTCTTGTTACCATCTGCACTTGCCTCTAGTTGCCCAAAGTTGGAACTGGTTTTGCCTGCGATATAAGGTTTAACATTCATTCCTTTTCATTTCATTCATTTATGTGTTTATATCACACCTTTATTATTGTCACACATATCTCAGGACGGCAAACATAACCAATCCACCTTCCACATTTTATTTTTTTCCACAACAAAAATGCTGTGAGGTGGGTTGGGCTGAGAGAGTGAGTGGCTGAAGTCACCTAGCTGGCTTTAATGGTTGAGGCAGGACTTCAACTCATGCTCTTTTGCTTTGTAGCCCAGTGCCTTAACCACTACACCAAACTAGCTCTCTTTCATATATATATATATATATATATATATATATATATATATATATATATATATATATATATATATATATATATATATATATATATATATATATATATATATATATATATATATATATATATATATATATATATATATATATATATATATATATATATATATGTGTGTGTGTGTGTGTGTGTGTGTGTGTGTGTGTGTGTGTGTATACAAACATACATATATACAAGGATTGCCATTGTGAGTATACTGTATAAAAATCATCTCAAAAGAGCCTTGGTGGAGCAGTGGGCTAATGCCTCCTTAAGTAACACCAGCTGCCTGCAATTAGTGCAGGTTCGAGTCCCACCAGGCTCAAGGTTGACTCAGCCTTCCATCCTTCCGGGGTAGGTAAAATGAGGACTCAGATTGTTGGGGGCAATAAGCTGACTTTGTAATAATGCCACTTGGGGGGAGGGGCGAAAAGCCCTAATAAGCAGGCATATACATATAATGAAGGCTATTGCTAAGCACATTGATTTGTGCTTTAGATTGTAAGCCGCCCTGAGTCTTCAGAGAATGGTGGGATATAAATGGGATTTTAAAAAAAAATGGAAATCTATCTTAGGGTAATTGTAAAACAAACTGTAGTTTGCAGTCAAGCAGGAAATGAAACTAGTGGACTGTCAGAAATTCTCTAATTATTGCTCCGAGTGCAATTAAATTAATTTTCGTTATGCAAAATACCGATGTCCCATTTTTCCTCCAAGAAGTTCAAGGCAGTCCATTTTATTTTATTTCAAGATTGTAAAATAGATTGGGTTGAGAGAGAGCTGCTCTAGCTTCACACAGTGAGTTTAATTGCCAGCTGGGAATGTGGATATGGGCCTCTTCAGTCCCAATCCAGCATTGTAAGTACTACAGAGTGCTGATCCTCTGCAATAAGAACTGTGCTTTTAGAAATTAATTCTAGGGTTATCTTCAAATGGCCAGATACATAAAAATTCATTGAAATCCACAGAATTAATCCAGAAGTGAGTTGTTGCCAGAAACACAATATGGGAAGGAAGTCTAATTAAGTTGATCACCTTTTAACTTCAGTATCCTTTATTTTACATGAGGCTCAGAAATCCTTATTGAATATTTAGCTGCATTTTCATAATGCCTAAAGGCCAAAAAAATATCTGATTGATTAACACATTATACTAGGTTGAACCTGTTATTCTCATTCAGGTATAAATAACATCATTATCAACAACAACCACTTGGAATTGCTGTAGATTTTAAACTAAGATATCAGAAGGTGCTAAACAGATAAATAGGGAACAGCTCAATATTGCCTCAGTATAGCTGAACAATAATTCACTTTAGGACTTTCTTTAGCATTAACTATCACATAGCTGTGGCTTAGTCAAAAAATGCCACTAGAAAACAGAATGAAACATGACATATACTGCAACATAGGGGATAGCAACATAGCTTCCATTTGCAATTCCTTAAGAAGTTACAACCATGATCCTGACAGATATTGCAGTTACTTTAAGGAAATGCAGTCAGGTGCTATAGCCACACCTTATGAGCTCCAAAATACCTTTATGGAACAAAATCTGAAGCATTACTCAGTCTTAGGATAGATGACCAGGCTGAACCCAAGGGAGGGATCAAATGTGTCATCAGTCATGAGCCCCTTCATGCCCACAAGAGATCTAAGTCCCGCCCACCTTAAATTCCTTCTACTCTTATCTCCCACTAATTTCCCTTGGCTGTCAGTAGTTCAGATTCTTGTGGAGAGCTTAAGCTTACAGTAAACCTTTATATCCATTTGAACTGTCTAATGCTCCTGATTTTCCCAGTGCTTGACAATATACCTGCATTTCTTGATAATTTGTAAAGGCATTGGATATCGTATTTATTTTGCCAACTGTTTTGCTAAATGACCTACTAAATAATGACACATGCAAGCAACATATACCATGTATTCATGAAGGCACAGCTAATTTAACCCTAGATAGGGAAATGAGCTATTACTACCTTTGAGTTCTTGGTAATCCTAATAAGAAGAAATGAGAATAGAGAAAAATAGCCATTAACTCCTCATGTTAGATCAACTACCATGTCTCTTTATTGAAGTCCATAGTTCAGATTAATCATATTGAAAAGTCAAATGTGCTTGTCCTGTTATGAGAAGGCTTTTCTCCAATTATGTACACAGTCCAGAACATAGCACCATGCATGTAAGACATCCTGTTAGATTCAGCTATTCAAATTAAGGTAATTAAAGAAAGAAATGGCAGGGGGCACAGAAACAAGAGGGAGAAAAACTCTTAAACTATTAAAATGGGAAACATACATATGTATTAACTGAATGGCTTACAGATGCATTTATCAGAATAGCAGAGTTTCAGTATTAACTGGGTGGAGACCGCTAATTAGACTCAGAGGTAGAAGAACTCAAATATTTATTATTCATTTGAAAAATAGAGGTTAAATAACCTCAGCTATGTATAAACATAGGCCAGATAGGAAAGGATAAAATATATAAGTTATCCAATTAAATGTCTTTCTAATTTGCTCGCTTAGGGAAGGAAGGCTTGCAAATGGGGGAGGCTGATAAAGAGCCCAACAATGAAGCTACAAGTACAGATTTGAAGTACCTCCACTATTTTACATATGTTATGAATGCAACACATAAAATAGCAGCATAGCTTGGATTATGCATTTGAAATAACTACCTTCACTTTTTTTAGACCCTCTCCCCCTCAACCATCGCAATTGTCCTGGAACCCTTTTATAGTTTCTTCAAAAGGGAAGTCATTACAGGGAGCATTTGAATTTCATAATGAGTGATGTGAGGTATGTTTGGGTTTGATACAGTCTTAGTCACATTTCAAGTAGGCCAACCATTCCGGCTTAGTTTTCCTTCAATTCCATAAATCAGAATAGGATTAGGTCTGGACCCAGCCTTTATTCTGTCACTTCTGCTAGGAACAAAATATCTCCCTATTGACATTACATGACACCAGAAACATTCAACATGAATACTTGAAGAGAAGAGTCAGGGCATGCAAAGGTATCCATGGTATCAATTCAGAATACTTCTATTTTCAATATTGGTTCAGAGCAACTCAAACTGATATAAATGTGACTAGGGGGGCCTTCGCCCAGGTTTTCCTGGTGCGCCAGTTGCGGCCCTATCTAGACCAGGATGCCTTGCGTACGGTCAGTCATGCGCTCGTGACCTCTCGTTTGGACTAGTGCAATGCTCTCTACATGGGGCTGCCCTTGAGGACCACTTGGAGGCTCCAACTGGTACAGAATGCAGCCGCAAGAGTTGTGTTGGGAGTTTCCCGATACTCCCATGTTATACCCCTGCTCCACGAGCTGCATTGGCTCCCAGTTGTCTTCCGGGTGAGATTCAAGGTGCTGGTAATGACCTACAAAGCCCTTCATGGCATGGGTCCGGAATACCTCAGGGAGCACCTGCGGCCGGCATCAACTTCCCTCTGCCCAGTGTGCTCCCACAGAGAGGGCCTCCTCAGGGTGCCACCGGTCAAAGAATGTCGACTGGTGGCCCCCAGCGGGAGAGCGTTCTCTGTGGGTGCGCCGGATTTATGGAACCATCTTCCGGTTGAGCTCCGGATGGCGCGATCTAAAGACCTACCTGTTCAAACAAGCCGGCCTGGCCTGATGGGTGATGGGTTTGGGTTTTATTGCTTTTTATGTATTTTAACTTATTGTTATAGTTTTTGGGCATCTTGTTTAATCTCTTTTAATTTTTGTATTCTTGTCTTTTAACATGTATTGCCCTGTTCACCGCCCTGAGTCCTTCGGGAGAAGGGCGGTATACAAATAAAATTATTATTATTATTATTATTATTATTATTATTATTATTATTATTATTATTATTATTATTATTATTATTATTATTATTATTATTATTATTATATTTTAGGGTTTTGGTTCATGTGAAGAACACTACCTTTATAGTCTATTGACAAAGGACTTAGTTTTCAATTGAATATACAACATAACACATGATATTGGAAGCAACTGTAGTAACCCCCCTTCTTTGTGTGTTAACATTCATTATTTCCACACTTTTTTTATTTGGAAATCCGGGGAATTCTAAATATAAAGTAGAAATGGGGGGGAGGGAGAAAGGGAGAAGAAGAAGGAGAGGGAGAGGGAGAAGGAGAGAGGATAATCTTATGTAATGGTTAGTTTGCACTATTTTATTCTCCTACATTACATTTTATGTGCCTGTATACACCATGTGATCTGAAGCACAGAGAGGAAGAAAAAAATATTGGCATTTGCAAGGCTAAACCTTAGTATGCAAAGAATGGAAATTTCAGAGTTTTCAAGTGCCTTTTAGTTTGCTCTCTTCATCAATCACAATACACTTGGAATTAGTTAGCTGAAGTTGTGTCCAGAACAATGGTGCATTCTTGAAACACCACTGCCTATAAATATATTACCCATTTAGGATTTAAAGATCCACACAATATTTTCCCCTGGCATCTACTGCAACCTAGAATATCTGCAAGTTGGATTCCTTGCTGCAATCAATAATTGATTTTTTTTTTAAAAAAATATCCTATTGATTTGTTAAGAAATAATTGTATTATTTTAAAATGAAATATTATATTTCATTTTAAGGTTATATTAAATATTGGCATTGCATAGAATAGTTCTATCTGCTTAGATTTTATAATGTAAAGAAACTTATTTTTTTATATTTCTGTTATTTCTTGTGGGACTTGAAAGACACTGGATGTTTAAACATGTCTACACAGCAGTTTGGGGAAGTTACTTTCTCTCTAGATTTTTCAAGAAACAAAGAAACAAACCAAAATAGAAAGAGTCCCAAGGTATTTATTAGAGATAAATATGAGTCCCAGTTCTAAAAAAGTTGAAAACTGCACAATTACCTAAACTTTATCACTTTTAATAGTGTTTCGGTCAATCTGGAGAGAGGGATAAAAATATAGTAAATAGGAGTGTTATCTCTATGCTAATAAAACCAACATAATTAGCATGAACTAGAGCACATCCTTCCAACCATATACACTGCAGTCTGCAGATAAAGATTGCTTTCCTTTCTCTTCCACTTGGGCTTCTCTGTATGTTGAATATAGAGAGAGAAATTGAGAGGAGGGTCACAAAGCTAGGTTAAGTGGTATTTCCAGGTATTTGTGGATCAAAAAACTGTATCTATATATAGCTGTGTGCAAAAAGAAAGAAAGCTCAGTGACAAGGGAAGAGTCAACTGTAACTGACTGTATGATGATGATGATAACTTTATTGTCACTTTGAATGTACACCAATCGGCATACATCAAAATGAAATTTCATTGCATACAGCTCTCAAAGGGTCACCACCTCCGATATATACTCCTTGTTCGGGGCCTGCTCAAATTTCACATTGTCCATTTTAGTCTCTAGGGAGTGAACGATGGCAAACAGGACAGATGGAAATGGGGCTCCATGTGGATTAGCCCTCAAGTTAGCTTGTATTCTGACAACCTCGCCTTCTTTCCTTTTTCTGATGCTGACTCTTCCACCTTTTCCTTAAAGAGGCCTTGCTTCTTTTCGCCCCTGGAGCATGCTGCTGCCGCCGCCACCAACTCCTCCAAAAGCCTCTCTCTCTTCCTCTGGGCCTGCCGACAGCCTCATCCAGTTCCTTCGCTCCATAAGCTCCAGGTCCTCTCCTCCTCTTCCTCCTCTGGAAACAGCCCTGATTTGCAATACAATCCATCACTAGGCCAGCAGTCAGATCTTGCTGCTGGTAGAACAAATTCAAATTCCTTACATGGCATGGGTCCGGAATACCTCGGGGACCACCTGCTGCCGGCGTCGACTCCCCTCCGCCCCGTGCGTTCCCACAGAGAGGGCCTCCTCAGGGTGCCTCCAGTCAGAGAATGTCGGCTGGTGGCCCCCAGGGGGAGGGCCTTCTCTGTGGGCGCTCCGGCTTTGTGGAACCAGCTGCCGGTTGAGCTCCGGATGGCACCGGATCTCCGCTCCTTCCAGCGCGGGTTAAAGACCCATTTATTTGAACAAGCTGGCCTGGCCTGATGGGGAATCACTTAGGGTTTTAATATTTATATATATATATTATTGTTTTTATTGTGGGCAATAATTTAATTCTTTTTTAACTTTTGTACTTTTGTAGTTTTAAGATATGCCCTGTTCACCGCCCTGAGTCCTTCGGGAGAAGGGCGGTATAAAAATTTAATAAATAAATAATAATAATAATAAACAGCGCCAACGACTTCTAACGGTCTCACCAACAGTTCCAAAACAACTAGAAACTCGCCATGCCAGCAAAGATTGTCGGTCGTATGTCATATGTTACCTTAGTTCCACCATGTTGCTCAAACACATTAAAATCTTCCTGATCATGTGGCCTATAGCCTTTACTATCCCTCCCAAAACTATTCACCTTCAAGAGCCAATGCAGCCGCAGCCATTCCAGACACCGCCATCTTAGATCTGTATCAACATAGAGGAAAGCATAAGCAGCTGTAGAAGGTGTGGCAGAGCCTGGGGGCAGAGTCAAGAGAAGAATCAGCCTAGAATCCTTACATTCCACAGGCGGTCTAAGTCCTATCCCTCTTCAGTTTCATTAAACCTTATCTAGTGTCAAATGAGTGCTGATCATTGGATGACTAGATTCTGGCATATAGGCATAAGCAATAAATCAATATAATTGGAATTTGATGTGTGGTCCTAATCCTTTCCACCTGCAGCAGCATTCTCTTAATTTTATACACATATTTTGTGTGTATGTGCGTGCGCATCATAGCCCTATTTTCTGGTAACTTCTCACTGTGTTCTATGTATGCAATAAATTTGTTTGATGGAACTCAGAATAATATGGAATGTTATATAGCAGAATCTGGGAGGGGATCCAGAAGCATTTCATGAAACATCTTCTAGATATTATTCATAGCACCATTTGGATGTCGATAGTTTTTTGGGGGGGGGGGAATTGGAGAACTAATGGTAAGCTGGTCCAGTCTGGAAACACCTTACCACGAAGAGAAAAATGAATTAAAATGCTGATCATGCTTGAGGATATTTATAGAAATTTATTGGCCACATCCTGTGAGACTTGCTGAAGCATTAGAGCAGAAACCGTGTTAGAGCAGAATAAGCATTCTGTAAAGCAAATTGCCAGGCCAAGACATTCTCTAGAGAAGAGAAAGAGAGTAGTTAAACTGGACTTGAGATGCAGAGATTTCTTTTCCCTACATAACATATAATCTCAAGAACTACCAATCCTACATTTTAATAAGCAAAGCAGCATATGTTCTCTGGTTAGCGTTATTAACCAAGTCTTTCATTGCAATCACTTCTTAATTGTTTTTACCAGTCTAAACTGAGAAATGCACTCTATGAGCAGCCAGAACAATAAGACACATTCAGTAAAACACTTAATGTTTTACTGAGTATGTTTTGGGTAACTTCCAGTTGAGCACTAAACAGAGAGAAATTATATTGTTAAATCAAAATCAAAATTGTATTGTTAAATCAAAATATCCCGACCTGCAAAGGAATTTGATCAGAAATAGATGGACAAAATTTTATGTTAGATTTCTTCTGCACTCTTGTGCTTTATCTATCAGTTACTCTTTGCTTCTTATATATTAAAATATTTTAAAGATGATTTTATTAAAATTGGTGTTTCAAGCATCACATGCTACAGGCCAGTTTATTTCTTTTTTTTTTTAGAAAATTTTATTAAATGTACATTTAAAAACAAAAGTGGACATGATTCAACTTCCCTGGCTACAACACTACTATTAGTATTACCTTATGTCACAGAAAGAAAAAACAAAAACTTAAAATATATTCTATGACAGGACAGAGTATAACAAACTGTACATATAACATCTGTAAATTTTTTGGTAAACTGTCTTTCAGTCGTCAGCGTTATATTTACATATCTTTCAGTTGTGTCCTGATATAGGTGCTAATAAGAAGTCCTTACATTATCAACTAATCAAACAATAGTTATCTCAGTGATCCCCCTTATCTCTAACCAATCGTACAAATTTTGCCAAATTTCCTAATACTCTTTTTCAGTCTTACTTTTAATCTCTAGGGTTAACCTGTCCATTTTGGCGCAGGATAAAATTTTATCTTTTCCATTTTTGGGCATATGCCAATCTTGCTGCAGTTAAAATATGCAATAATAAGTAGAAAGATGCTTTGCTGAGTTTATCATTAATAATCCCTAATAAGAAGGTTTCTGGTTTTAAATCAATTTTTTGTACTAATATTTCTTCCAACCAATTTTTTTTATCCACTGCCAAAAATTTTGCGCTTTTGAACATTCCCACCGCATGTGATAGTAAGTCCCTGGAAGCCTTCTGCATTTCCAGCACGTCGGTGAGATTTTTTTATCTATTTTTGCTAACCTTGTAGGGGGAAGGTGCCACCTATAAAACATCTTGTACAGATTCTCTTTATAGGAGGTGGCTAGTGTTAAGCTCCTGTTTCTATCCCATAGTGATTGCCAATTATCTAGGTCAGGAGTAGGCAACCTCGGCTCTTTTATGACTCATGGACTTCAACTCCCAGAATTCCTGAGTCAGCATAGCTGACTCAGGAATTCTGGGAGTTGAAGTCCATGAGTCATAAAAGAGCCGAGGTTGCCTACCCCTGATCTAGGTCAATACTGTAACCAAAATTTTTACTCCAGATTAACATTGTTTCTTTTACCTGCTCTTCTAACAAATCTTGTTGTAATAGATATTGATATATCTTTTTATCATTTGGTCTTCTGTTCCTAGAAGGAGTTTATCTAATTGTGTATGCTCTAACTTTATCCCTGGTTCTTTTTTTGTCTTTTCTGTATCGTGACTGTATTTGTAAGCATGCCCACCATTCCAACTCTATGCCCTCTTCTAATAGTCTTTTCCTTGTTTTCAGCTCTCCATTTTCGTCTAAGAGATCTTTATATGTGATTACTCTTCCTAAATTTATGAATTTGGGGTGCATGAAAATCTCTCATATGGATAGCCAATTGGGGATTTCTATATAATTAATTTTTTAATTTTTTTTTATCCACACATCTAATAGTGCCCGTCTAATATAATGATTCTGGAAGGCCAGTTTATTTCATGACAGTTCCGGCCATTGGTTCCAGTTCTGTCCAGAATTGATTAATAGCGAACTACTTGCATAATTCTTATCATTCTTTGTATAGCTATTTGGTTTAATTTCTGCAATCATAGACATTCATTATTGAAAAATACTTTGACGTTCTTTTGAAAAGATGGCAATGTAAGGTAGCAGCCAGGGATTCAAAGCACTACTAGAAAATATAAATTGGCAGGAAGAGTGGAGATAAGTCCCATAACGTCCTACAATATAGAGTACTCAAAGAGACTGACATGTCATTCCCTAGAAAGACTTTTTGATGATCGTAGCTGCAATGTCGCGTGGTTGAACGGAGAGACGGACACTTGAGCTGTGTAGTATTTCTTTTTTTTTATTGAAAAGTTTTACAATACATTTTATCTTTAACAATCCCTCCCCCCTCCCTCCACCCAACCCTTCCTAACCCTCCCTAACCCTCCCCCCCTTCCCCCCTCCCCCCTCCCCGACTTCCCAGAGCTAAATACAAGGTATAAAAGTAAAAACAATCATAAACAACCATATGTTAACAACAATAAACTATTAAGTCTATCGCACTCTAGCTCATATGAAATGACTACAAGCAATACTAATATCACATTAAAAAAAAAACTTATACAAATGCTAAATGAAACTTTTTGGTCCCATATTTGTTCTGGATAAAATCAATCCACTTTTTCCACTCCATAATATAACGTTGTTGTGAATGGTCTTTCAAATAAGCCGAGGTGTAGTATTTCTTTATTGAGTCAGAAAATGAAGCTGGAGCAAAGGGGTTACCTGGCGTCTCTTTATACCTGCCCAGGTAAATGGTGACCAATAGATTTAAACCTGGGCTTCCCGCCAGTGCAGGTGGCCAATGGATTTAAACCCTGGCTTCCCGCCAGAGCTGACCATGCCCTGGGGCTGTCAACAACTCGCTCTATTCAGGCTTTCCCGCCAAAGCGGTTATAGCCTGGAGCTGTCCAGCCCCCTGCTGTGTTGACATTTCCGTGTGTGCTTTAAAGGCATACACTACAGTAGCTATGAATCATCTTTTCCCAAAAACCTCTGAATTTCGATACAGACTCTTTCAAGAACTTCTTTATAGGTCCACTGATGCCTGCAATGCATGTAGACCTTATAGATCTTACAGCTACCTATAACAGCATAATTTCTGTTCGTAATTTTTTTTCTGTTTGTTTCTATCGTCACATTGCAACATGTTTAATCTCTCTTCTTTTTTTGCCATTGCAACTTGTAAGATGTCTATACTCTGTTAGCATATTTAGCCTTTGCAAATTGATGTGATGTCTAATGCACTTTGTTATTTGCTAACTCTGATCTAGGAGTTAGGTACCAAATAAAACCAACATGTGAACCTCAGTTCTTTTGAGTGTTCGACTCCTTGCTACAGAACCTAAGCAGTAACTCCTTGTTCTACTGCCTCTTTACAACTACCAAGAGGACAATATGACAGCTTCTGGTACATCTGAAATGCAATGTAAGCATTTTAGAGCAAGCACAGAGGAGAAGCAGAAAAATTTAGAGGAGGCAAAAGAATGGGGAAGAGTGAGGTCAAAGACATACAAATAAATGAACTAAATGGAGGAAATGAGTCTGCTGGAAAGTAACCATTAGAACTGACAGGAAGATTCTAAGCAACCAAGTGTAAGAGAGAGAGAGATAATAGAAACAGCCTGTTATTTAGCAGCCTAACATTTTGGCTGGGGGAAAAATTATGATATGAGTAGCATTTGGAAAAGAACTAGATTGATCATAATTAAACTGTGGGTGTATTTACAAAGCTCTGATCTTTGAAGAAAACCATCACAGCTGAAGGTAAGGCCTCTTCTGCTGTATGAATATTACTAAGGGAAATTATTAATAAATAACAATACATTTAACAAGACTGAGTTGTACTAAATTTTAATGTTGGTTTTATATTTGTATTGTTCAATATCCTTCTCTGAATGACCTGGATCAATCCCTCTACTCTGAGCAGTGGCATTTAAACAGAACTGTCTCTTAACTTGGGGCATAATAATTTTGGGCTTAGCACAGCCTCCATGAATATGAATAGACATTTAGGAGAAACAATTTGCCGATCACCTCTGAGTTCTGTATTCTGGATTTCCCTTAATGGGGTAAGTTGCTAGTTTTATCAGCAACTCACCCAACTTTAAGAACAGATACAGAATAATTAAAATTGCGTCCATGTGACTGATGGAGAAAGTAGAGGAATATATAGATGTACCGTATTTTTCGGCGTATAAGATGACTTTTTAACCCCTGAAAATCATCTCAAAAGTTGGGGGGTCATCTTATACGCCCAGTCGTCTTATACGCCGGAAAATCAGCGAGCCTGGGAAGGCACGCCCTCCCCTCTCACTGTGGAGGAAGCAGGGCAGGCTGGCATCTGGTGGGAGATGGCAGGGCAGTCCTGCGCACGCGCGCGCTCCCGGGCTGTTAAGGAGCACTCCTTAGCAGCCGGGGAGTGCGCGCGTGTGCAGGACTGCCCTGCCGGCTCCCGCCCGACGCTCTTCCCTCTTGAGGCAGCATCCCCAAGGACTCCTTAGGAGCCGGGGAGCGATGCTACCTCAAGAGGGAAGAGCATTGGGCGGGAGCCGGCAGGGCAGTCCTGCACACGTGCAGCCGGAGTGTGCACGCGTGCAGGACTGCCCTGCCGGCTCCCGC